>NC_066626.1:40285695-40585695 GCF_025201925.1 Gopherus flavomarginatus
ATGGGAGAGCCTTACTAGCTGGCTTTAGCAAAGGAGAAAGATTTAAAGACCATGAAAGATGCAAAGTTGACAAACTATGCAATATTTGGATGAGGATTGCAAAACACAAACCGTCATGATGAGCAGAAGCATTGAGTCCTGTAAGGGGTGTACCAATATATTGTTGTGTGACTTAAGATAGTTTTTAATGGAAAAAACATGAGACTCTAATTGACCACTTGTTATGTGATTACCTGAAGGCCTTTGATTACCATATGATTACCTGAAGGCTTTTGACTGCTTGTCATATACAATACAATACAATGTAAATAGAAAATCAAAAATGTTTTAGTTTACTGATTTCTGACTTTCATGACCTCTGACAGAATTAAATAGTTAGAGAACTGGTGGGTTTGAGATTTGAAAAAGGGAGTGGATTTGACATGACTGAATGCCCTGAACATTGGGACTATAACAATATTTAAAAGGGAACTGGATAAATTCATAGTGGCTAAGTCCATAAATGGCTATTAGCCAGGAAGGGTAAAAATGGTGTCCCTAGCCTCTGTTCATCAGAGGATAGAAATGGATGGCAGGAGAGAGATCACTCGATCATTGCCTGTTAGCTTCACTCCCTCTGGGGCACCTGGCATTGGCTACTGTTGGTAGACAGATACTGGGCTAGAGGGACCTTTGGTCTGACCTGGTACGGCCGTTCTTATGTTCTTATGAACATATAATTCAGCACAGCAGCTAAAAATGTAATGATAGTTCCTCAAATAATCTGTGGGCTGTTCAGAAAGCAAAGTTATGCTGCCATTATGGTCCTTTGAGCTAGGGAGACAAGTCTAAAGACTCAATTGAAAGTGTATTCCACCTGAAGTGGCCTAATGCAGAAATGGTGATAGTTCCTAGTACCCCAGAGCCAGAGCTGCTTCTGTATTTCACTCCTTGAATAGTTGACAAATCATTTCAACTTCACCTCCTTCAGAAGGTAATTATCACAGTAGAGTTAGTGGCCCGCAAGCAGATCAATTGATTCAGTTAAATACTTCATGTAAGATGATAGCTCTATTGAATTAATAAATATATAGATACTTACCTCTTTGCCAAGGTTATTATCAATTATCTGGCACTGATTTAAATTACCATAATTTTTTTACTTCACTAAGATATTGGCATTTTAAAATATTACAAAAGTGAAGTCTATCCAAGGTTTAGCTGTGCTTCTACATATCCTCTGTCTCTAAGAATGAAGTGCCTAGTTTAAACAGTTGCAGATTAATTGTATGGTAAGATCAATGCAAGTTACATTTAATAGTCATTGTTATTTACATAAGAAATGACTGACACTTCTGCAAGAAAAGTTACAATAAAAGCAATTACACTGGCTATGAACAAGGACCTTCTAGTGCCTTGTGCCAACATATTGCCTGATGTGGAAAGAGTTAAGTAAAGTCTTGGAGAAGCAATCCTCCAACAACAATATTTTTGTAATATTGATAATAGTGACAGCCATTCTTACCTTTCCATGATAAATTGGATTCTGCATACAATGCTGATCAAAGAGATCTAGAACAGTAAATCTTTATAATGTTCCCAATATGCCTTAATTGAAAACAAGCTCTTCATGCCAGCTCCTGAGTCTAGTTAGTACTAAGAGCCTAGAGGTAGTGTAAATCTCTATATGCATTTCTAATACACCCATCACCATTGTATCCAGGAGCCATAAACAAGGTTAAAGTCACAGTTATATATGTCCAAAGGTAGACCTAGCTTCCTTCCCTAATTTAGGCTGCCATCTCAAGTGACGATATTGAGAAACATACCCGAGTCTTTATGCCCGCCCGGTGTTGAGGAAAAGTCTGCTTAAAGAGCTTCCAGTGGGCCTTAAATGACAAAGATCAGGCTCAGGCAGATCTGCAGTGGTAGTGTTTTATGTAATAGTCCTCTACAGGAAGAACATTCTGCCTCTGACCATTTCACCCTTTGGTCAAAATTTCTGTGACATAGTATGGGGGGAAGAGATGGACCCTGACAACATTTAACTCTTTATCATTGAGAGCTTTAAAGCTGAGGACCAAAAACTTGATTCTGATCTGGAATCTGAATTGGAATCAGTGAAGAGCATGATGTATCCTTGTTGTTCAGTCTTGCTTAGCAGACAAAGCATGTTGGACTAGTTGTAGTTTCCATGTGGCCTTCAAGTTGATCCCAGTTAGATTGTATTGCAGTCATTTGCCCTGGAGATTGTGAAAGCATAGATGGATGAAGACATTCTGGGGCACTTGTTTTTTGGGTGTCCAGAAGCAGTGATGCGCCCAGTAGGGGCTGAGACAGCACATCATTTTAACAATCAAGGGCAGAATGTGCCCTCAGGAGGTGGCAAAGTAATAGCTGTTGCAGATTGTTTGAAATACTTTTATCCTTGATAACTCAAAGTGGGTGCTCAGATGGCCACTGTTTATTCCTGTACTTTATTTAAGAGGATATGTACTAAAAGACCGTCACCCAGCTGATTCCAATTAACCCTTCAGGTCCTATGTAAGAGTTTGCATGTCCAACGAATGTTAATATAATGCTCACACAATAATGTCATTAAGGTGAAGTAAAAGTTGGTGGCACCTCTCAGGGGTTCACCTGCATTATTGCCTATCAAGAACATGAGTTAAAATACATACATACATTACACAAGATATTAAAAATCTAGGAAATGCCCAGTTACAGTTGTATTTCTAACACAAGGCACCTTTGCTTTATAATACTGTGCCCCTGTAGAGAAGCCAGTCTACCATCTTCCCTTCCTTGTAGGTATACTATTAAGAATGTGAACCACAGAGCAGTAATTTAATTATTTGTCTCCTAAATATATGTCTCTGACACTTAAGGAAATGATTTCTCACCACACAAACTTGCTCTTATCACATAAGTGCTCTAATACTGCAGGGCAAATTAGGTTAATCTACAGAGGCGCTTTAGCTCTCTGTCTAATTATACTTGGATAATTGACTGCCATTTGGAATCACAGGGCCCAACCTGTCAGGCCCTGAATGTTCTCCTTGGTTCACAGAATCAGACCCTCAGCAAAGACTGGAGAATGGTTGCTTTCAATATACCCTTTTTTTTTGGGGTCAGGAATTTGGAAAAGTTCTGTATGAGTACTGTGAATGACTGGTAAGACTGTAAAGCAGCCCCACTGATATAAAATTAAGATTGGAGAATTCTGTTTCTGTGGTCACTAATCAAATGAATCTGTTAGATGAAATAAGATATCATTCCTTTTTATGCTTGTCAGATAATTGGTATGGACACAGAACTAAGGTAGATTGAGTGCCTTATTTGTAAAGTACAGCCATTTCTAGAGTTCCTAATACTGTAGGTTTGGGATGGAAGGTTGTTTGTTTTTGTTTCTTAAACTTAAGCATTCAGACCATTGCAACCTAAACTTGACCTTTGAAATTTCCTTCATTTTTTAAGTAGTCATAGCATAGGATGGGAAATGAAGGAAGGTTGGTGGGGGGGGGGCTTCCCTCTTATTTCCTGATACCAGAAGAGGATCGCCTCACTAACGCACGTCTGCTAAGACCTTCGCAGAGGTGCATATCCCCTGTGGATTTCAGGCAGTGCACAGAAGTAGGGCTCCACTAAGGTAAGTGCATCAACCCCTAATGAGCATTAGGAGGGTTGTTGTGGCACCACAATCCTGACAAGCTGTAGGAACTTGTTGCTTCTCTTCCCTTGTGGGTCTTGGGGTAGGTGTGGGCCATAACAAGCCCTTGCAGCTATAGGGTGGGTACATTAGAGTAAACTTTTGGTGGAGGCCCCAAGGAGCTGCTCAAAGCAAAGAGGGTTTGGTGAGAGAGCTGAGGAACAGGTATTCACTGCAGAAAAAGGCAAGGAGGGAGGCATTAGCACTTTCCTGCCTTCTTCAGCAGACCAAATTCATGTGGCTCACACTAGCCTAATTGTCCTTCATCACAGAGGAGAAAGTTAATTGTCAGGTGGAGCAGGGAAGGAAGTGTTGCTTTTTTCTCCTGTCTTGTCCTGCTTTACCAGAGAGCTGCTCTTGAGGCCCTCCCAAATCATTGGGTCTGTGGAAAGAGAATGAGGGATCAGGAGAACAGCCCTATCCTGTGTCTTGCTCAGAGATATGAAGAGGCTGCCTGGAACAGAGGGGTACAGAGAACGATGCTTAAGATAAGCTCATGGTGCAGCAAGAGAAGGCAAGGAGAAGGATTAATTACCCCATATAATAGCTGATCTGGAAAATCAGCTCCAGTGTACAGTTTATAGGATAATATAGCAGTCTGCTCTGGAGAGATGGGCTTCCTGATACCCACGAAGAAATCTCCCATCCTGCAGACCCAAGCATGCCCAAAAAAAGGATCAGATCTCTCTTCCAAGCATAGTTCACCCTAACATCTCCACCAAAGGACAAACCTATTGTAGTCTATGAAGGAAATTTTTATCACTGCAAAAACGCAGAGAAGTGGAGGAGGGCACAGAGATGTCAGAATCAGTGAGAACTGTGCTGGTGGGTAAAGAGATCAGATCACTCCTGTGGATCTCCTGAGATGTGAAGGAGAGAAGGTCCTTCAGGAGGCTCATCACTCCATAATGCAATGTTGTGTTATCTTTATAAACTGTGCACAGGAGCTCATCTTCCATTTTAATCACTGGTTACAAAGAGGGATCTTCAGGGAAAATCATTTCAGCAGGCTCTCCTTGGTTATTTGAGGAAATGGTGAGGGGATTTTAAGAGAAGTATATTGTGATTTCCAATAGTCATACCTAGGATAAAGTGTGACTCTTGGTCATTGTTTCTAAAGGTGGCATTTAATGGTAATTTTTACTTGTGCAATAGGCCTGCTTACATAAAATACTCTCAAACTGTGGTGCTCTGTAGCTGGTTTGCTGACTGTCAATTCCATCACTTGTCAGGTTGTTTCCTGGGCTGTATATGTTGTTTTCGTTTTGCCCTCCTTCTTCCATCTGCCTTGTTCTAATTATTTTCTATTACTAATCACTTCTACAGGAAACAGGCTGGAATTTTTGAATTAGGAGAATTGTAAAGGGATAATTTTGTTATTTACAAGTTTTTCTTATCTTGCTTTGATTTTATATTGTAACATTATATAGCTGGTGATAATCACCTGGAGTTATGACTGTGTCTAATCTCATAAACTAAGCAGAGTCAGGTTGGGTCAGTACTTATGTATGAGACTCCCAAGGAAAACCCATGGACGGCAGGAAGTGATGGTGTTCATGGCTCTTTTCACTCTGAAACAGTTGTGAACCAAAGCCCAAAATTCTAATGCTTTGTATTTTAAGGATTAACATCAGACCCTTCTTCAGCTGTATAGTGAGAGATACCTCATACATATATTTTACCACCTTAATAGGCTATCCCTTTTTATACACAAAGCTCTCAGCCATTTTCTCCTTCCTACTTAAAGTAAGGAAATCTTTTCCCATTTAATGAATAACTAATTTTATACCAGTTATCTTTAGATCATCCTGCATAGGAATCCACATCATCAGGCTTTTATGTAGAGCTCAAATCGGTTGGTCATCCTACACCTTTCAATCCATGATAGGCAGACACATCCAGTGCAATTATCATTGTCCATTAATAAGTGGTTACCCCAACCTTGCAGACCTATGGAGAGTAAAATACTTGGGTAGAAGTGACAGAAGAAAGCAAATAAAGCTATCACATTTGTTAGAGATCTGGACAGAAATGGTTAAATGAATTTTTTAGCTGTATTGGGGTGTAAAAGAAAACTGGAGCTATGATGTACCCCATAGTTAAAGCTGTAATGGCCATCCTGTTCTGACCCCTATTTTTATTCTTTTTGAACTGTCACAACTGGTCCTTTTTAAATTAAATTCTCAATGCTTGGTATAAGCTCATAGTTGAAAATTTTCTTTTGAGTTTGAATAAAGTCAAGAGAGCAATTTAGTTACCTAGGTAGACAGAAATGCTTGCTTTTATTATTGCCCGCTTGTCACACTTAGTCCTCAGCAACTGCAGGGATACCAGACTTTTCAAAAATTTGAGTTAGAATTAGAAAGTTATAAACTCTTACAAACCTAGCTTCTTTTAAAAAATATTAGCACCAATTATTTAGAGCTGTGCAACTTTTAATGTTCTGCAATGTGCGTCTCCTAATGTTTGTGAGCCCTGTAGGAACCATCAGATTCACAAATCTGACACTTGCTGGCTGGCTTATTTTAGCATTGACCCCTCAGCATCAGTATTCTTGGCTTTTAGTGGGGCTAGTCATGTGCATAAAGTTAACCACAAGCTAACATTTTCAGGCCCAGATGATCAAATTATACTAGATATACTCAGGGCCGGGCCACAACATTTTGGCACCTGAGGCGGGGAGCTCAAATGTCACCCCCATGCCCCCTCACTTGGGCCAAAACTTTGAAAGGTCTCAATTCTGCCTTCTTCATCTTCTACTCCTCTCATGGTACTGCTCTGCTACCCAGGAGCGGCGTGAGGATTTTTGGCGCCCTAGGCGCAGGGCCGACTCCCCGGTCCCACGGCTCCGGTGGACCTGCCGCAGGCATGCCTGCGGATGCTCCACCGGAGCCGCAGGACCAGCGGACCGTCCGCAGGCATGCCTGCGGGAGGTCCACCAGAGCAGTCTGCCGCCCTCCCAAATCCTGGTGCCCTTCGCGGTCGCCTAAATGGAAGTGCCGGCCCTGCTGCTACCTACCCCAGTAAAGGAGAACTAACAATTTAAAATGCCTTGTTCAAAAATTTTAAGTAACATTTAACTTTCAAATGCCTGAACAGCAAATGTAACTTTTCTTGTCTGCATAGTAAACGCTGGCATTTTTATCTGTTCGAATAATCAAAAGTGGTGCTTTCCTTGGCTTCTTGGTTGCAAAGATTTGAACTGCTTCTGGATAAAGGTCCACAGTCTGGGCCAGCTCATGCTCTATTGAGATGGTTGCAAGGCCGGCCTACCTCCTCTGTGTTATTGTGGAGTGTAGATGTGTCTTTATTAACTTCAGCTTGGAGAAGCTATGTTCTCCACTGGCAACTGTTACAGGAAGTGTTAGAAGTATGCACAGAGCAACAAAAGGATTTGAAAAGAAGGTGGTCATCTTATTTGTGCACATATATTCCAGAACAGCCTTTGGAGTTGATCCTGCTAAAATGTATCTTGAGAGGGCTTTCAGTTCATCACCTAAATCACTTGCATCAATAGCGCACATGCCATCATGTGTCAACACTGTCTCTAGTGCCCTGCATTGCTGATGTAGGTCTTCTTCAGGTATGATATTCCAAAATTCCTCACTATACAACATCCCAAATATACTGCTGTGTTCCTTGGGGTCTCTTATGGGATTATCCCATGCCTTGTAATCAAAATGTCGTCTTCTTCAGTGACTCTTGTATTCTTGAATGGGTGGGAAAATAGCTTCAGTGTGAAATTCCTCTGCCAACTTCTGTGCACTCTGCAGAACGTTTTGAAATCCCTCATCTGACCAGTAAAACTGTAGGTATGACTTTACTTTGTCCAGTTGTTCCATTGCTCCAGATATATCAAGGTCAACACCTTGGAGTCTCTTGCTTACAACATTTCTTTCAAACAGTATGTCATGCCACAACATAAGCCACACAGAAATTTGAAGTTATGTATATTTCTGGAGATTCCATTTCTCTCTGCCACTGTTCTCCCATGAACAGTTCCTGTCATAGCATTATCCTCCATAATGGCAACTATGGCATCATCTGTCTTCCCAGTTTGGTGTTTGATAGGCTTTATCGCCTCCACTCAACTTTCCTATCATGTGGCACTCAGTGGTTTCAGTGTCAGAGAGAAGTTCCCAGATGTTGCTTCAAAATCTGCCATCGATGAGTTGATGTAGAGAAAAATAAATAGATGCATTGAATTACATTAAAAAATTCAGCAGCCTCACTAGAAGCTGATGCTGCATCACTAATCACCAAGTTCAATGAATGAGAACTGCATAGGACAAAAAAAGCTCGAGAGCTTAACTTTTGGATCCGTGTCTGCACTCCTCTGTTCTTTCCTCTCATGTTGGCACCATTATCATAGCCCTGACCTCTCATGTCAGCTATCACAATTACCATATCTTCCAGCTTTTTAAAAAGCATATTTGTCATACCAGCTCCTATAGTATCATCAATGTCAATAAATTCTAGAAAATGCTCTTTGACAGTCACCATTGCAGGGACATTTTCACTAGGTTCTGTTGTTGTTACAAAATGCATCATTAAAGTCATTTGTTCTGTATTGCTGATGTCAGGTGTACAGTCCAGAATAACCAAGTAATAGCTTGCTGACTTTAGATCTGCCACAATCTTCTGTTTTACTTTAGTTGCTGGTAACTGTATGATCTCATTTTGAATTGTTTTCCCAAGGAGGTGGTGTATGTACATTTCTTGGGTGGTGACTCTTCTTAGATGCTCCTGGAGTACAGCATCAGACTCAGCCATCAGCTCCACAATTTTAAGGAAGTTTCCATTGTTTGGCACATACAGCTGATCTGAAGTGCCACGCAGTGCTAGGTTTTTGGGTAGCAAGCATTATTACAATGGCAGTGAGCCTTTTCAGAACATTTTGCCAGTAAAGAAACTCTGGTACAATCTTCTCTTGATGCTGATCATCTATGGTGGCCTTTAACCTTAGTCTCACTTCAAGCTTTCCACCTATGAAATGCTCTCTGGTGATTTGCTGCCTTCTCACGGCATGCCAGATTTCTAGCCAGATTTTTCCAGTCCTTTGTTTCTGTAGAACCCAATGTATCTGGAACATTAGACTGGAAGAGTTTGCAACAAAAACAGTATGCAGCATTCTGGATTTTTGAGTACATAAGCCATGGCCTCTCCACTTTGTCACCGTTGGGGATTTCACGCCAGTAATGTGTTGGATGGAAACTTCTATTTTCATTTTGTTTGGGGGAAAATGAAGTTTTTTACTTGCTGTGGCCCATGCAGTACAAGGAAGTCCCTCAGGCTGCTGCTCAAGTGGGTCCACAGTCCTGGATCATCTAGACTTAAGGAACTAAACTCAACAGCAGCTGTTTCTTGCCCTTCCACCACAGTCTTCTGTGATCTACACTTTTCTTCAGGAATGTGCATGGTTACACCATTTGAGATGGAGGTATGGATGCTGCAGTAGCTGCCAGATCACCTGCACTCTAACTGGAAGTTCAGGCATCTCCTCACCACTCACATCCTCACGGGGGCTGGAAGACTCACCGTGAACATTTGTGTCTATGTATCTCAGGAGATCTCCTTCCTGCTTAGATAGAACAGCTTCCTTTGCTTGCTTTCTTTTTTTTTAATTCTGCCCCAGAGGTCGTTTTCTTCTTTCAGCCATAACTGCTGTTCTGTGCAAGCTATAGTGGCTCTCAACACTCAATTGAAGGGGACAAATAAGGAGGCTGGTAGCAGGGAGTGAGTGAGGGAAGATATCAGTATTTGAAGGGCCTAACTGGCTCCTACTACTTCAGTTGACTGCCTGTTCTCCTCAAGTGGGTTCAGGGAAGCAGCAGGAAACAGGAAGCTCCCTGAGAAGCTGGTGTTAATCAGTCCAGGCTCCTGGAGGTGCTAGAGAAGTATATAAGAGGCTCCTCCTCCTCTTCTCTCTCCCTGCAGCTCCTGCTGCTTTCTGTTATTCCCTCTCACCTTTTCTCCTACCTGCCTCTTATGTCTCTTGTGTCCTCCTTCCTCCAGCACAGCACTCCACCATCTCTGTGCATCTAGAACAGAGAGAATACATATGCCCCAGCAGCAGACACAATTTTCTATCCTCTGGGTTCTAGTGGCGCCCCCACTCCCGCTCCCTAGTCTGGCACCTGAGGCGGCCGCCTCAGTTCGCCTCATGGTAAGGCCAGCCCTGGATATACTTGTATACTGCATTCAGTTCATGATAGTTATATCAATTATTAGATGAATATTGTGTCAAAGTAAAAATAAGAAATTGGTGTGTCTATAGGATTTGGGTGTTTATTGCCAAGTATAATGTCCAACATTAAACCTTATTACTGGGTGTATGTCCTTAGTTTTCAGTGTGTGAATCGGGTAGTAGCATTTAAAGAGCAAGCAGCTTTGCCCTTTCCTAGGCAGGAGTAAATGAATATGGAGATGAAAGGTTATATTGTCTGTTTCTATACTAAACATGGTTGAGAGGTGTTTAATAAGTGTTATGCATTATATAACGTCTCCAGTGTTATTGGGTGAGGAGTATTTTGGGTGATTTTACAGTGCAGAAAAAGTTATCATGAAGCAGTTACCAAAGCCTATATGGAAGTGAGGTACATTTGCATTCAAACATTGCTGTGACTCACAGTCAGCTTAAAGTAGCAATATGTTTAATACAAATGCATGAAAATTGAAAGTAACATCATGTATATTTGTATTTTTCATAGAGCTGAAATTTTTCAAATCCCAAATGACAACTTTTCATTCAGTTCAAATTCCAAATGCTGTTAGCATTCAAACCTGCAGCTTGGTGCTTTGAAACTGACAAAAGACCTCTGAACTGACAGCCACCTTTGCAATAAACAGAAGGTTTTAAGACAGATGCATTGCTCAGCAGGTTGATATGCTAGCAGCTACTGAATAACTTATGTTGGGGCTATGGGTTAATTCTCTTAAGCTATTTTTATAGCTAAGAATCAAAACAATAATAAGCTTATCTATTTTATATGGTTTCAACCACTTAAAATGTTGATTGATATTAGTAGTATGAAAACAAGAGAAGAGTGGGGCTTTGTGGGGTTTTTTTTGTTTTTACAGCTAGTCTTTAAAAAGAGCCTGGATAAGCTAAAAAGGGGAAATAACTTGGCTGAATAAGCAGAAGAAAACACATCTGTTGGCTCAGTATTTAGTTTAATCCCAATGGATGAGTTGTAAAAATAAAATGATACTTTAAGCATGGATTTTTAACATCAATGTTTCTTGCTGTTCAGAAGAACAAAATATTCTTTCCAAAGGTGTTTTACCTCAAATTCCAAATGAAATGCCAGATATTTGTATTGGCAATAGGGGCTTAGGAGTGGTAGTTTCCTGGGCTTCATCTGAAAGTCATGTTTTAAGAAAGACTTGTGCCAATTAATTAAAAAATAAAAATAAAAAACATCATTGGGATAGAAACGATCTACTCTGGCTGCACACTGACTTTTTTTTCCTAAGCCAAATAGGTAATATAACAAAAACCTTTGATGGAGAAATGGGTTGGTGGCAGCCCGTTTTCAAAATGATACCATTTTAAAATGAAGAAGCTATTTAAATTTGTTTCAGAACTGTTGTTTTTCCCCTTTTGAGATGATAGTTTCTTCATCCCTGGAATTGCTGACTCTCAGAGTGAGAATTCCTCGTGGCAATCACTTCAACCAGCAACATAGGTGAGTTTGCTGCCCTCTCACATAAACTCTCACATGGCAGGAAAATTTAATAGAGTAACACAGGAGACAGAGGTAGTAAATGGGAAAGAAGACTAATATATACAGGGATGAAGAGGAATTGAACCATTCAAATAGGATATAGACTGACTGGTTTCTAGTCTAGGATATTAGTTGCTCTACTTTTAGACTCACTAGTGCCTGCTAATCTAGTTTGAAACCAAGAAACCACAAAGTAATGTCCAAAAGAACCCAGTTGTCCAAGTTACCAAAGCCAGCAAGATTGTTTTATGGGAGCAGCAACTAGAAGAGAACAAAAAGCATCTGAACAGCGTTATAAAACCTGACTCCCATTAGAAGTTACAGGCATGAGAAGGTTTTTCCATCTTTTCATTTATTTTCTAATTTTCTTTGTATGGGAGAAACTTTTTATTTTGTCTTTGCTTTATTTTCCATACTTTACAATTTTAACAATATGATAAATATTGTATTTCACTGTGGTGTTGTAGAAGCTCCCTGCAATTAGTAATTCTCTTCAATCCTCCTCCTCTTTTATCTTACCATTTTCTTCTTGTATCTCAGATAGGGCCTAAATTTAACAAGAGACCTAAGTACCTGCCTAATGTTCAGTACCTGAATAGTCTCTGGGCAGGTCTACACTACGTGGTTAAATCAACCTAAGTTACGCAACTCTAGCTATGTGAATAACGTAGCTGGAATCAACTGAGCTTAGGTTGACTTATTGTGGTTTCTACGCTGTGCTGGGTCGATGGGAGAAACTCTCTTGTCGACTTACCTTATGCTTCTCATTCCGGTGAAGTACCGGAGTTGATGGGAGAGCAATAAGTGGTCGATTTAGTGGGTCTTCACTAGACCCACTAAGTCGACCCCCTGTGGATCGATCGCTGCAGTGTCAATCCATGGTAAGTGTAGACACAGGAGCGGCGCCAGGGTTTTTGGCGCCCTAGGCGGGAGTCCTTCCGCGCTCCCGGTCGGCAGCAATTCAGCAGCGGGGGGGTCCTTCCGCACTCCCGGTCTTCGGGGCACTTCAGCGGCGGGTCCCGGAGCAAATGAAGGACCCGCCTCCGAATTGCGGCCGAAGACCAGAAGCGCGGAAGGACCCCCCGCCACCGAATTGCTGCCCCCGCCCCCCAATTCTGGCACCCTAGGCAACCGCCTCGGTCGCATAAATGGAAGCACCAGTCCTGTGTAGACATGCCTTCTCTGAGCTCAGTTTGGGCACATGTTTATACCTCTTGGTGAATTAGAGATTACAAGACTTTACTGGTGATAATAACCTAAGGGCTTTATTTCTGAGACTTTTTTAGAATGTAGTTCCACTGCTGGAGATCTTGGAATCAAGCTCTGATTTCATTTACTCTAGATTTAAATTAGAAGTAACATGGTTACAGTCAGTTGTTATTCCTGAGTTACATGAGTGTAACCGAGAGCATATGTAAGGCAAATAAGATTTGATGCTTGAGCGGAATCTAATCCATTTTTTTAATTCTGCACTCTAGCCTTGTCTGAAAGTCAATCTTGAGCCTGATCTAGCAGTTCACTGAATGTAGGTGCAGCTGCACCCTTGCAGAATCCTGCACTCAGGAAATGCAGGATCAGGGCCTGGGGAAGTGCTAGTAGACACTTTGGACCACCACAGTTCTGAGCTCTTTTCAGTGTTGAATGATCAACAAGGGACTTCAGAATGATGATGAAATCACATTATGATCTGCAGGAATGTTACCTGCAAATGTTACAACTCAAAAAAAAATTGTAATAAAATATTTTAAAATTATCAACTCATCTTGATTACTGGGGTTATATCCAGGATTATTTTAGCAAGGATTAGTGGGTTTAGCACTTTTCAGTCTTAATTATGCTAAACAAGTATGATCACGAACTGAAAGTATGTTGGAGGGGAAAACTGTGACAACACATGTATCTTAGCAACATAGCTTATTCTGAAGGATATGGATGAATTCAGAATACTGGCTGTGCCAAAAGAACAGGTGTAGTATGAAATACAAAGAATGTTTAGAAATTAATGAGCTGCAGTTTTCAATTACAAAGTGTATTGAATCATTCTAGATTGAATTATTACACAGAACAAAAAAAGGCTAATATAAGGGGCAGAGTGCAGACTGCCATGAGAAAACTGATGTGGATGTGAAATATTATGCATGAGGTAAGAAAATATTAACAAGAGATAAAAAGAAACGTACATAATGCCTGTATACATTATATCCAACTCTGAGCCTCCTATTCCTTGAATACTGCAGATTAACTCAAATCAAAGAGAGCTTTGTGGACCAAACAATTATTATCCTCAAATTTAATTTCTTTAATTAAAAAATATGTAGGGTTTTCATGCAAAAACTGCTTATGAGCACATGGCTCTGGAGTAGATCAGATAAAGAACTGTGTTATAAATTAATTTTTCCATAAAAATTTGTCACTATCAGAAATTTTACTTCCTGTAAATAGTTGAGAATTATTGGAGTTCTTAACAAAAGGAACTGTGTAAACTCTTTTAAGGTGCAGGAATTGTGACTTCTTTTATACTTGGAAAGTGTTCAGCATATTATGGGACACTCCAGAAATAAATCATAATTTTCCTCTAAGGTTTTTAGAAGTAAATATAATTAAGGTGGAATTTGAATATTTGTTTTATAGCCTTTATTTTCTTTGATTATCGAATGTGGTATATAACTGATAATGGACATTTGATGAGATTACTGTTAATCCAGTTTCTGCTTTTCATTATATTATGACTGTTATCCGTATGCTAGAGCATGTTTTGTTGTGGGGGTTGTAAATGGCTTAAAAGTACATTCTGGGATAAAATTTGCCATGAGGAATCACAGCTCAAGAAATTTTTATGTGAGGGGTAATACCTCACTGAAATGAATGTCAGTTGTCTGTTGGTCACAGTAATGCAGATCCCCACAGACAGGAGAAGGCAGGGGGTTAAGAGAAGGAAATAAAAGAAAAAGATAGATAAATGTAATGCCATTAGCTGAAAAAAAGAGAATAAGTTGACAAAATGGAAAGTGAGGGTAGAGGAGCTGCCAATATGCTCAGTCAAGGCAGTTAATTAGGGTCACGTGGCTACCATGACTCTCTTCAGGATGCTGTTGCCCAGGCAAGAACTTTCCAGAATAGTATCTGTAGGTGGTAGGTATTTACTGTTTGTATAATACTAGCACCTGTAAGCCTCAGTCAGGAGCCCATTGTGCTAGGAACTATGCAGGCATGAAGTAAAAAGACAGTCCCTGACCCAGACATCTCATAGTCCTGGTTTGTGATAAGGTGAATGACACGTGTGTGGGAATGGGAGGATGAGGTAATAGTGAAACAAGCAAATGTGTGCAGTAAGCAACAGTCCTAGCTCAGTGCCTGCTAGTCATGTTCTACTATGGGTGAAATCAACTCAGTAATACTCATCTGTGCTGGAGACAGAGCTTTCTTACAGACCATTCCAAGACTGAAATGAACCCTGTGCACCCTCCCCCCAAGCTAAGGCCATCACAAACATCACCACCTTCTGCTCCAAGTGCAAGGTGCAGTTCCTTGACCTTGCCTTTGCTAGCATTAAACGTGCAGGAGGAAGAGGATGAGAGAACAAACATTGCTTAATGCACTACTTACTGGAAGGTGCTCAGGTAATACGGTGGTCACCACAGTGTAAGAATCTGTATAATAGTCTTGGGCTCTGGCGAGCATTAAAATATGTGCTTCCTCCATATAGCAGCCATTCCAGATTATGAAGAATCAATATAGGACCCTTGGTTATTCACCCAATAAAAATTGCTCCATTTTGCAGGCTGTATATTTTTATTTGAGTGGTGTTTAAGGGAATGCTTATGTACCTATTTATAAAGACTGTTTAATTACTTATCAGAGGGGTAGCCGTGTAAGTCTGGATCTGTAAAAGCAGCAAAGAGTCCTGTGGCACCTTATAGACTAACAGACGTTTTGGAGCATGAGCTTTCGTGGGTGAATACCCACTTCGTCATGCATCCAACGAAGTGGGTATTCACCCACGAAAGCTCATGCTCCAAAACGTCTGTTAGTCTATAAGGTGCCACAGGACTCGTTGCTGCTTTTAATTACTTAGTTATTCAAGTGACTGGTGTCTCAGATCACTAGATTTGTGGAGTAGTGAAAAGTGTCATGCTTTGGGTGCAAATGGTTGTAAATTCACTGTCGCTTGATAAGCTGGGTTCAAGCAAACAATGTGTTTCAATACAGCCAAATGTAAGATCAGACATCCATGGGCAAACAATGGAGGCCATACTTAAAGGATATCACAATGTCATCTGTGAAGTAGTCACTCTGCAAAAAATTTGGGGGTTATACTGGATACATGTGATCCTAGTGCAACACTGTGGTCAAATAGGCTACTGCAATCATTGGATGTGTAAACGGGACTACTGAGTAGGAGTAAGGAGATTATATCACCTCTGTGTTTGGCATTTGTGCAACTGCTACAGGAATACTGTGTCCAGTTCTGGTGTCCCCATTCAAGAAGGATGTTGTTAAATTGGAGAAGGATCAAAGAAGAGCCATGAGAATGACTGAAGGATTGGAAAAGATGCCTTGTAGTGTGATTCCCAAACTTTTTACTGCAGCTACCCACCAACTGCATTTTGTCTTTTGGGTTTTGTTTTGGTTTTTTAGACCCACTATTACGTATACTGGGGTGTATGTGTGTAGAGAAACTACTATTTACTATTTTTTAAATTCTGTAACTATGCAACAACAATATTGATTTTGTATTATCTTCATAAAATCATGACTGTATTAAGGAAAAGTAGTCTGTGCTGTATTGAGTATTGCTATCATATCCTGGAACTCATTTTAAAAAAAATCCGGAGATGTGGCCGGAGCTGGATTAACACATAGACAAACCGGTCACATAGCTAAAGCCCAAATTCTTGGGAGGAGCCCAAAATCATAGACCAGCACTGCCGCTGCCTTGCTCTGTAGAGGGGGCACTGACCACCCATAGCACTACCCTCTGCCCTGACACTGCAACCCTGATGTTGGCCTGGTGGCCGAGAGGCCCAGGCAGAGTCATTATGTTTGGAGAGAGCCTGTCCCATTCTTTTTCCATCCATAGTGCCAAAGAGTATCTGTATGAACCAAAGACCCCCATGTACTCTGTCAATCTCTGGCTTGACTGCTGGCCATGCTGGCTCTGTCTGAACTAATTGGTGGTTGTACAATATCCTCTTCTAGGGCTCTGTCCTGCAAGGTGCTGAGTACCTTAGCCCTGATCCAGCAAAGCACATTAGCATGTGCTTAATTTTTGAAGTATATGAGTAGCCCCACTGAAGCATACGGTCCCTGTCACTCTAGTGCGGGAAGAAGGCCATAAGTGCTGTGTTGTGATGTGCTTCAGGCCCCATATTGCCTTAATATTCATCTTGTGCTCAGCATCTTCCGGGATCAAGCTCTTGATGGAGGCACTGTAGAAGTTATTGATAGAAAATGAATGTTGCAAGAGGCAGCATTAATTCTGGGGGGGTTTCCTCTGGAAAATCCCACCATTTTGCAGAGGACTGCACCCCCTTGATGCACCCCAAATGTGCTTCCCCAACAGCTGGCAACAGCGTGTCCCTCAAAAAAAAATCCACTGAGCCCTGGCTACATGTCTTTCACACAGAGTGGTTTTTGCTATCTGAAGGGAAGGAAGAGAGTATGTCTGTCATGCTCCATTTTCCTCTGCCCCTCCCGCCTGCAGTTATTTGCCATGTTTGGCTGGTATTTGCCCCCATTTGCTCTCCCTCTGTGCCCCTGAGTAAGTGATAGTGATTATATGAGCTGTCAGGAGTGAGGAAACTAAGTGTGCAGGCTGATGTTTTAGTTTTAACTCTCAGTGCTGCACTTCTCTCCTCACAGCAGTATGAGTTAAGAGTGAGGTGACAGTCTTAATTCTGACCTTCCTGACTATCCTTTTAATATGGTGAGTGTTTGTGATTTATCTTGTCTTACTCACATACAGCTTGGTAACAACTCTGCATTTGTTCTGCTGTCACAGCTTGCTTTGTGCCTCTTGATTGGTAGTCGTTGCCTATAAGGAAAGGATTGGAGTAGATGATTTAACTAATTAAATACACCCATAGTGGGGGAGGCATCCCATTACAAGAGTAACCTGTAAGTTAAGGCTATTTTCCAGGGACACAGGGGACATCAGTGGGTTAGACCAGTTTCATACAAGACAAAGAGGATCAGTCACACAGTGGAGGTGCCAGTCTCCTGGTGCATAGAACATGGTGTTTGAGAACACCAGGCCTTGGGTTCTCAATAGGGGAATGGGCCCGCAGTGCTGCCCCACTCAAGGGCATAGGAGTATTCTGTGTTGGGGTTCTGCAGAAGATATATTGACGGGATAGTGTCTAATGTTGCATGCCTAGTGTCTTGGTTATTCAGTATGAATAAAGTTGTGGTGATTACTTTCAAAATGAAGCCACTGCTGCATAAGGTGACCAGGTAGCAAATGTGAAAAATCGGGACGGGGGTGGGAAGTAATAGGTCCTATATAAGAGAAAGCCCTGAATATCGGGACTGCCCCCATATAATCAGGACATCTGGTCACCCTATTGCAGCATGGGATTTACCACTGAAATGGCAGCAACGTTCATTCTAAAACTTTATGGAAAAGTTCTTTGGAAATACTTACACTTGGAAAAAAAACTTTAGGGAAATCCCTAGAATTCCCCCTCCCTCTGTTTCTAAAGATTCAGTGGGACAGTTTCTGACTTCACTAAATGCTGAGTATCTCCATTGAAGTTAATGGGGTCATGCAGGTCCAGAACCATTGGCTTTATTGGAACTACTCTGGATTTACACCATTGTTGGACCCAAGCATCTATATCAACATAATTTAAAAAAAAAAAGAGCAAATGTATGGGTTTTTTTGTTTGGCAGTTGAAAAAGTATCTTGCTTTGATCAGTCATGTATTTGTACTTAAAAATAAAGCTGAATTTCTTCTAAATTGAAAATAATAGAGTCATAGGAATGTAGGACTAGAAGGGACCTTGAGAGGTCATCCTAGTCCAGTCCCCTGCACTCAAGGCAGGAGTAGTACTAACTAGACCATTCCTGAAAGACGTTTGGAGGTTTTTAAGAACAGGTTAGACAATGATGGAGATTCCATAACCTCCCTAGGCAATTTGTTCCAGTGCTTAACTACCCTGACAGAAGTTTTTCGTAAGGTCCAGCCCAAATCTCCTTTGCTACAATTTAAACCCATTGCTTATTCTCCTAATCTCAGATGTTAGCAAGAACAGTTTTCTCCCTCCTCCTTGTAACAACCTTTTATGTACTTGACAACTGTTATCTTGTGCCCCCTCCATCTTCTCTTCTGCAGACTAAACAAACCCAGTTCTAGATCTTAAATCATTTTTTTTGTTCTCCTCTGGACTTTCTCCAATTTGTCCACATCTTCCCTGAAATGTGGTGCCCAGAACTGGACACAGTACCATACTCCAGTTGAGGCCTTATCAGCACAGAGTAGAATGAAAAAATTACTTCTCGTGTCTTGCTTACAACATTCCTGCTAATATATCTCAGAATGATGTTCTTTTTTTTTTCAACAGCAGTATACTGTTGACTCATATTTAGTTTGTGGTCCACTATAACCCCCAAATCTCTTTCCGCAGTACTCCTTCCTAGGCATTTCCCATTTTGTATGTGTCATTGATTGTTCCTTCCTATGTGGAGTACTTTGCATTTGTCCTTATTGAATTTTATCCATTTTACTTCAGACCATTTCTCGAGTTTGTCCAGATCATTTTAAATTTTAATCTTATCTTCCAAAGCACTTGCAATCCTTCTCAGCTTGGTATTGTCTGCAGACTTTATAAGTGTACTCTATATGTCATTATCTAAATCATTGATGAAGATATTGAACAGAACTGGATCGAGGACCAGTCCCTGGACTCCACTCTATAGGCCCTTACAGCTTGTCTGTGAATCACTGATAACTACTTTCTGGGAACGATTTTTCAACCAGTTATGCACCTAGTTCCATCTAGGCTATATTTCCCTAGTTTGTTTATGAGAAAGTCATGCGAGACAGTATCAAAAGTCTTTCTAAAGTAAAGATATATCACATCTGCTTTCCCCCCATTCACTAGGCTTGTCACTCTGTCAAAGAAAGCTATTTGGTTGGTTTGACATGAGTTCATGACAAATCCATGCCGACTGTTACTTGTCATTTTATCTTCTAGGTGTTTGCAAATTGATTGCTTGATTATTTGTTCCATTGTCTTTCTGGAAACTGAAGTTAAGCTGAGTGGTCTGTAATTCCCCAGTTGTCCTTATTCCCCTTTTTATGGGTTGGCACTATGTTTGTCCTCTTCCAGTCCTTTGGAATCTCTCCTATCTTCCATGAATTTTTGAAGATAATCACTAATGGCTCAGATATCTCCTCAGTCAGCTTCTTGTGTATTCTAGGATGCATTTCATCAGGTCCTGCCGACTTGAAGACATCTAACTTGTCTAAGTAATTTTTAACTCATTATTTCCCTATTTTAGCCTCAGATCCTACCTCATTTTCACTGAGATTCACTATGTTAGACGTTCAATCACTACTACATTTTTTGGTGAAAACTGAAACAAAAACGTCATTTAGCACTTCTGCCATTTCCACATTTTCTGTTGTTATCTTTCCCCCCTCATTGAGTAAAGGGCCTATTCTGTGTTTAGTCGTCTTCTTGCCTCTAATGTATTTGTATTTCTTGCTTCTAATGTATCATGTAATCTAATGATGCATGAATGAAATTGTTTGCAGTATTGTGCTTAGGGGAATACTTCTCAGTATCATTTACTGTTCAGTATAGTATAAGGTGTACTTGGTCCTGCCTCAGTGTAGGGGGCTGGACTTGATGACTTCTTGACATCCCTTCCAGCCCTTCATTTCTATGATTCTGTTGTTCTCCAGCACAGAAAATATTAGCTGTTTTTAGCTTAGAGTTAGTAATAGAGAGAAACAGTCACGGTGGACTGTTTTTGACAGTCTGCATTTTCCACTTGTCATTTCCAAAAGGCCAGTTTTGATAACTGCATCTAAGTAAACTTAAAACAAACCATGTTTGTAGTAACAAAATAAACCAGACTTTCCCAAGACTGAAATCAGCGATAGTGATTGGAGAGTTAGTTTGTTTGCAGAATAACAACTTCAAGTTGACCGTGTGAAGATCTTTTTGATTTTAGAAGTGTGTTTATTTGTGTATGAGAACTGTGTTTAAGTAAAACTTATAGCATTATATTTAATATTTCTAATCTTACCATCTTTTATACTAGCATGAATCTAAAATTCTTACAAAAGTATAATATTAATATTCTCCAGCTGCAATGCATAAAATAGAAACACAAAACACAATTCATGCTTTATGCACAGGGACTACACAACAAATGTTAATAGCTTATCTCTTATTTTTATCTTAATTTGGGGTTTGTTTATTAATTTTTCAATTAAAGGATTACATGTGAAAGATATAATTAAGGTTGAATTTTACAGCACAAATAGAGCCGGATGAATGTTTTTAAGAACTTTTTTTTTATTTTAAAGGCCTATTTTTAAAAAAAAAAATTTTGTGGAAAAATATTGACATTGTCAAAACTTTCATGAAAAGTTGCATGTTTTTTGGATTTTGTCAGAATTTTTATGGAAAACATCAAAATGTACATGATTTATCTACATTTATGACATGAAAAATGTTAACCATTTCAATAACTTTTTTGATAGAAGTTTTACAAAAAAATTGAAAACAAATTTCACAATAAATCTTTTAAAAACTAACATTGGGTCCATTTTGATCATTTCAGAATGAAAATACCAGGCATTCCAAAATTTGTCTCACTGATAGGTTTTCATTTTTCAGCCAGCTGTAAAAGCAAATTCATCTCTGGGTAGCTGTTAACTCAAACTGAGTTACACACAGAATAAATATATTTCAGTATCTTCAGAGTATGGCTGCATCAGTTGCACAGTATAACTGGAAATATTTTATTTTTCTTGAAGATATCTTTCTGCAGAAATACATTGTATTTAGAGATATATTCCTTATTTATACGAGAGGTTGGGACTCTGTTTATTTTTATAAAGCAAAATTCTGTGTTGGAGCTGTGTTCAGATGTGATATTATAGCAGGATAAACGGCAACCACAATCTTAGTTGTTGAGATTGCATGATGCTTTCCATTCTAATCTCCTGTTTTCAGTTGCTTATAAGTTTCGAAATATTTTGCCTTCCAGGCTGAAATTTTCTATGCATCATCTCTATCTGTAGGTAAATTGTGTCTGGAAATCCTGAGCTTAAAAAAAAAAGAAATCGCATTCAAGGATGGTGGAAAAAAAAAACTGGTCACAGATTCCAAACACTCGAAACTGTGTGACCTTTTTGGAACAAGCCTATAGCTGAAATACCTGGGAAAATGAGATTTGAAATGGAGATAGCTTTCAGTAAGGAGAAATGCCTAGTATTGTACTAGAAAAAATTGGGGCTTGGTTTAGCAATTTGACCGATTTATTACCCTTTGAAAATTGTGTACTGAGCCATAAAATACACTCATAAAGTGTGCAGGCAAGGAAAGATTTTCTGCACATATGTGCATGTCTAACTTAGCTATTTAGTGAGAACACTAGAAGGTGGCTGAGTGCATAGCAAATCAGGTTTCTTTTAAAATCTCATTCCCTGACACACTGTCCCTGCTGATTGTAAAGAAAATGTATATAATATAGCTGCTATTATTAAAGTACATTCCTTAGAGTACAGAGAATTTATTATATACAAAGTCTAAATCAAGAAAAATATATTGAATTATTACAAGAGTAAAAATGCGAATGAGTGACAAAAACTGCAAGATATTACAAATGTGTATCTAAGGTTGAAAGAAATAGTATGATATTGTATTTGAAAAAGGACCCAGGTGGTCCTAATACTGAACACTCTATTATAATGAATATGCACAAGGAGCGAGAGGAAAGGTTGCCCACACAAGCTTAACTTTGGCATTTTCTGATTTTAGAGAGCTTATCTATGCATCTGGAACGGTCTATTATCATAATTTCCCACTGGGTAGTTTTGTTTTATTATTTAACACATACTGAATATGTTGGCTTACAATTTTAGAAAAATATCATGTATGATACCTATTTTATTATGTGGTGACTGAGTTAAGCTTTGTAACATGACTGTTGCTAGCTGCTCAGAAAGTGGCACATTAGAGTGCGTCGTAAGCCATGGAACACTGTACAAAACATTTCTGGAGATGATACATAGTAAAATAAGATCTCACTGGTTCTGAGACTGGCAAAAATAAGTGTATATCCTAATTAAATCTTATTTAGAAAAACCAGGTCACAAGAAAAACCAGAGTAGCAAATTCTGCAACAGTACAAAGGACTTCACAAATAAAAGAAAAAAGAGCACAACGGTCCTTTTTATTAGGTAGTGGTTATAGATGCTTGTATGTTGCTAAGTGATGCACTGTGATAAGAGGTCATGGTTGCAGGAGCAAAGAAGGGGCCACACTGGTGGACGGAGCCAAGAACCAGAGGATGGGAGTTAGGGTAGGAGCATTGCAGGAGCTGTGGGAGGTGGGAGAGGGGTGCAGGAGCTATGGGAGGAGAGGGAGGGCAAGGGCCAATGGGTGGAGGGGCTGAAAGGAGGAGAGGGAGGCAGGGTGCCGGGGGCAAGGGTTAGAGTAGGAACAGAAGGGAAGACAGAGCAGGAGCTGGGGTGGGGTGGCTAGGAGCCGAGGGGACAAACAGGCCAAGGGGACAGGAGCAGTAGGATTTGTAACCACTAAACCACATTTCCATACAGCAAATACCTGTGAAACCCACTGGCAAAGAGTGTATCTCATCTAGTCACTCTAGTGGCTGGTCCACAGAGAGGATAACAGCCTTGTCAAGGTTTATTCCCCACTTTGAACTTTAGGGTTCAAGAAGTGGTGACCTGCATGATCACTTTTAGGCTTAATTACCAGCTTAAATTTGGTACGCTGCCACCAGCCAGAAGTCTGTGTCTGGCACACTTTGTTCCCCCAAAACCTTCCCTGGGGAACGAACCCAAGACCCAAACCCCTTGGGTCTTAAAACAAGGAGAATTTAACCATCCCCCTCCTTTTCCCCCCACCAATCCCTGGTGAGTTTAGACTTAATCCCTTGGATTCTAAAACAAGGAAAAATCAATCAGGTTCTTAAAAAGAAAGCTTTTAATTAGAGAAAGAAAAGGTAAAAATTATCTCTGTAAAATCAGGATGGAAAATGCTTTACAGGGTACTCAGATTCATATAGACTAGAGGGACTCCCCACCCTCCCCCCCAGCCTGAGATTCAAAGTTACAGCAAACAGCAAACAGCTGTACAGAGGTACAGCAAAGTTACAGCAAACAGAGGTAAAAATCCTTCCAGCAAAAAGACACATTTACCAGTTGAGAAAACAAACATAAGACTAATCCACCTTGCCTGCTATTAATTACTATTTGGAAACATGAAAGACTGATTCAGAAAGATTGGAGAACCTGGAATGATGTCCCATTCCTCTCAGTCCCGAGAGCGAACAACGAACCAACCAAAAAGCACAAACAAAGACTTCCCTCCACCAAGATTTGAAAGTATCTTGTCCCCCAATTGGTCCTCTGGTCAGGTGTCAGTCAGGTTCACTGAGCTTCTTAACCCTTTACAGGTAAAAGAGACATTAACCCTTAACCATCTGTTTATGACAAGCCTACTAATAGTTACTCAGTCTTTTAACCCATATAGTAGAGAACTGTAGGTCTGAATCCTGCTAATGACCTAAGCTGTAGGTCAATATGGCTTCGCACAATAGAATTTTTGTTTTTTCAGTTTTCTTAAAAGTAGGAAATAACATACAAAAAACTGCAATAAAAGAACATTAAGGTTGCAAATCCAAGTACTCAGTTAGGAACTGCCAGAATGAAGGTTTCCTGTGCAATCTTAATTTTGACATCTTATGCGTATACATAGGAGTCTTTAATTGCATGATCACATACTATTTTTCCTAATTTTTTAATGCCTGATTTTGCAACTTTGTTTAACATAGTTTGATTGGATTACACCATATACAATATAAAAATACCTGTATAAGGTGTGTGCAGTATTTGTATCTATATATAGTGTGTATATATATGTGTGTAATCATCAGAAAATACCTTGTAATAAACAGTGTGAAGCTACTTTATGCAAGACTAATAACCAGTTGTAGGTAGATTTTTCTAACAATCCATTTTAATTCTAACACTACTTTATCTTAAAGCTACTTTTTAGATTACAAACCTTTTTCATAATTACAGCAGTGAGAGCGTGACCTTTCCCTGTTAGGTAGCTTTGTTTACCTTTTTATTGGTGTTCTCTAGATTTAATTTTCTAGAACCCAGAAATCATTTTCTACTAATGTGATTCTAAAGAGTAATTGAAAATAAATCAGTCTTTTAGAAATAGAAAAAAGGAAATTGACAACTAAGAAAAAAGTATGTCAGACTTTGCCAGAGGATGAAAAGGAAAAATCAGAATGATTTATATTACTTCTTAAGTAATATAATTTATTTATAATGTGGTAAGAACTAACAGTGGTATGTTCTGATAATTGTCTGAGTGCAAATTTACCATTAAAGAATGGCTGGCTTGTTTCTTCTAGTAATGGAACTGGAAAATATACTATTTTCTTGCTAGTTCAGTGCATCTTCAGAGCAGTGTCAGTGATTTTATTTTTTTTAAAGGGGTGAGTGAAGTGAAGAGGAAGTTGGGGGCTAGTTGGCTGGCCTACTGGCATTAGTATTCCACAATGTCATCTGAGACGGATCTTTGGTTCCCAGGACCAGTCTCTTCTTTGCTGAGCTGGCTGTCACTGGGAGCCTTTTGGAACAGATGTACTCCATGGTTGTGGATTTACCTGTACATTATTTAATAGTGAATGCTGCCAGATATGGTAGGCTAGGGGTGAAATTTTGATGTGTCATCTTAGCCAGAAATTTGTGGGTGGGATAAGCCCTAGAATTTCAGCACCCTGAAGAAGTGTATGAGTTGAATGGCCCATCCAGCTTCCACCTCACCTGTGTGAGCATCTCCTTCCCCACCTGCTTCCACATAGGTGCTATGGTAGCCTTTCCCAACCACTGCTACCTGCCTGGGACCATTCCCTCCCCACCACATCCATTCCGCTATGTGTGGCTCAACAAACCAGGACAGAGATAAGAGAGAACAATAAATGGACACTGATTCATATTAGGTATGTCAAAACTAAGGCCAGATACTTCTGCGGAGAGAAGTGGTTAAAACCGATAGATCCTGGCAGCAGTTGGACAGTTATTTTTCAATAGAGTAATGGCAGGAACAGATTCCCAACAAGAAATCTGGGCAACAGTATTCAGAGTTTGGCTAACCAGTCCCCTGTCTGAGTTGAATTGAACTGCTTATGTGGCCAGTCTAGGAACCACCACTGCATTTCAGCTGCAGCCTGCAGCCAACATGCTGGCTCGTGGCTATTCAGTAGCAATATCCTAGCAGTAGCATTGGGCAAAGCATCTGTATTGCATCTAAACCAACCTGGATTTGAGGTTCAGAATATTTTGCAAACCTGACGAAAGATATTGGCCAAGAAGGAAAATCAGCAAATCCTGCTCAAGCACCTTGATTCTCAAAGCTCACATCATTTGGCTCCACACAGCTTCTGCCCTTCAGCCTTCACATCCCTGTTTGTCTTAGGCATCACACATAGACTGGTGGGTATAAAAACTGGTCATCTCTCTCCCCTACTGCAGGGGGTGAGTGCTTGTGGTGTTGGAGTTTAGATGGAGGATGAAGAGTAGATGGGAATTGCACCCTGGCTAGTTGGTCAAGTCTGTGCATGCAGGGCCACAGCTGTAGCAACCAGCTCCTCCAGTGCCCTTAGCATTCTATAATTGTTTACACCAGTGCTAAATGGGTGTGAAACCCTACCCTTCTGACCTGGTAGCATTTTACACCCACTTTGCACTCATTTTGTGCTGATGTGCACAACTACGCAATGTGCAAGGGAACAGCGAATCTAATCCCAGATCTTTTGGTGGAAAAGGTGGTTTAAAGAGGTGAGATCTTGGTGGGATACATTTTAAGTGCTGAGATCTCCACTGGAGAGAAGAAAAAGCTGACACTTCCACTCAGTAGAATTAGTTTATTACACAGGTTTTTAAACACATGTAACAAACACAAGGATAGTGTTGTTATAAATGAAAAACAATCTGCACTGACTGCTATGCTCAGCATTAATACAGTTTGGTTCCAGTTGCCAGCATCACTTCGTAGTTAGCAAAAAAAATGGGGCTGTTTCCTTAGTCTCTCCTGGATTATCTTTTCACAGTATTTTTAAGCATGAAAATATATTACCATCTCCTCAGCTTTTAAATGGCAAAAGATGCCATTTTGTAATGATGTATGACTCATTCATTGCTCATTATCTTCCTGCTGATATTTTTCCTTGAGCCAGCAAGTAAGTCTTACATGGGAGGAGGGAGAGTGAGTGAGTTAAGGAATACAGTACTTAAATACTATTGCTGTTTTTTCATTGGCTATCTGCCTTTGTAATGTGACCAGTCTAATCCATCCCTCACTGCTAAACCCCCTCCTTGCTAGACTGAGGTTAGCAGAGTGTCTGTTGCTAGAAACTGATTATATGCAGTATGTGAGCATCTTTCATTCAAAATGGGCATCAGTGTATTGAGTAGGAATGAGAGCTTTTAGAAATGCATTATTTGACTAAATAACATGGTTTTTTAAATGGATGAAGAGACGCTGGGCTTTCTTACATTAATAGTAACTCCAATTTTATTGGTATCTAGACCTTTAAGTTTTTCAAGCTCATATTAGAGCCCTTTAAAAACAGAAGCAAGAAGAATCTGCCTAGTTACGTCAGCCTTTTTATAAGAAGTGCATCATTATCATCACTATGAACATGTCTTTCTCCAGAACAGTTTAGGTTTCTGAAATGTTTGTTTCTGTTTTTTGAATTCAGATTGAGCTACAGAGAGCACAGATCAATACAGCTTTTTATTTTTATTTCCTGTCAATTCTAAAATGCCATCCAAAGAGTCTTGGTCAGGGCAAAAAGCTAATAGATCTGCAGTTCACAACTCAAAACAAGAGAGCCGTCAACAAGATTTATTGATAACAGCCTTGGGAATGAAACTGGGTTCTCAGAAGTCATCTGTGACAATTTGGCAACCTCTTAAACTCTTTGCTTATTCACAGTTGACATCACTTGTCAGAAGAGCAACTCTGAAAGAAAATGAACATATTCCAAAATATGAAAAGGTTCACAATTTCAAGGTAAGAATTACCCTACTTTTTTCAACTTATAACTACAGAAAATGTTTTTTAGTTCTAGAATAGCTTCAAGACTGCAAGTAAATACATGCAATGTGGCTTTTTAAAAACTTAAACACTTCAGCTAAAATATTCTTGCTAGTTAAAGGAATTAGACATTTAAAAATATAAATTAGCAGCAAAAATATTGTGGAATGCTTAAATACATTTAATTGTTGTGATCCTACTTACTGTACCTGGGGTATCTATGTTAATTAAAATTGTTTCTATATATATAGAGAGAAAAAAGTTAACAGTGAAATGCAGTGAGAAAGTTATCTTTTAATTATAATTATTTTAGTTTAATTTTTATTTGTGAAACAGATGTCAAAAGACCTTTGTTCAATCTTTGATTAGAGGATTAAACAGATCTTATCTCTGTTTGTTGCTGGTAAATAGCATTGAATATCGAAGCATGTTCTATTGCATCTGGATTGAGCAGATGGTCTGCATTTCCCTTAGTTTCCGGCTTTTCTCCTGTGTTAATGAATTGACTCTGATGAAAGGAGTATGGTTTACCAGGAGACTATTGAAGCTGCTGACACTAGCACCTACTCTTCATTTTAATGTAATTTGCTTTTACTTTTATGTAGCTTCTAATTATTCTAATGTGTTTTTATAAATATATTCCTCTTTTATCCATTAAGAGATACGCATGACAGTATATCTGCTCTATGTACATGATTGTTGTAACTATCGTGTAAAGTCTTAGAAATTCAGCTTTTTGCAACCAAATTTATGATATAATAGGTAAGCTGTATATGCAAAACTGTATAAGTGAACTGAGTGATTATATCAACTTTACACTGAGTGCCTAGAACAGATTTTTGGTGGTGGTGGTTTTTTCCCTTACAGATTTTTTTTAAATGTTAGAGTGGGGGGGGAAATCCTGAATATTTTAGCAAGAAATCTGATAACATTCACTTACTTTCTGTTTCAATTTCCATCTGATATTTTACTTTTTCTCACAGTTCCAGTACTCAACACTCATTTGATTTTTTATTTTTTTTTAAATATGGCTTCTAGCTCTCAAGTTCATACCATCACTAGAATTGGAAACCTTTATTATCACAATGTTTTTCTGGACAGGACTCCTCCAATAAGTATAAATTTGAAAAATGTATACAAAATTATATAAAAATAGAAAATTAGCATTTAATATGAACATATGGCACAGAATAATCCTGCTGGCTGTTAATTAAATCCAGAGTATATTTTTACAAGAACCTGGGTTGTACAGGTGATTTAAAATGTTGCCTTGCAACTGAGACCTTTGCCTTAGATTTTGAGGATAATCGTAAGTGCTAATAGATACTGATTTCCCATGAACACCCATATATATAAAATACTTTTTATGTTTCATTTTGTATACCGCGTTCTTTCTTAGCTGCTGTATGAAATAGCATATATTTCTGTTCTGTTCTGGAAATACTCTGATGGTCTGATTCTTGTTAGTCTGCTTCTTTTCTGAAATAGATTTTCTATAGCACTGTCCTTTTACATTTGAATTTGTTATGCTAGCTGCTTAAACATACTGTCTGATCTTAAGAAGTAAATACTGCACAAACAATATTATTATTATTATTATTATCATCACTGTTGTACTGCTCTTCCCTTAAATGTATTCCTGTTAGAAAAATACACCTATTAAAAGTACACCATTTCTTCCACGAAGCCATTAAAATGAAGTCAGTGTAAACAGATTCCTTTTGTTAAATAATTTTTTTAAAATCTGCTAATTCTTCACAAGAACAGAAACTTGTGTGCCAGTGGGCATATGACAGTAAATTTACCTGTTAAAGGGATGTTGTCCTGAATGATAGGCTTAAAGTCTGGCCGTCACCTCCATTTACAATGGCTTTAAAAATCCTTATTTTTGTTTCTTTTTTTTTAAACTATAAACCCTCCAAATTTATTGTGCCATAGATCTGAAACCAACAGCAAGCAGCAGATTATGTGGCTCCCTGCATTGTTGCTCAGTATGACAGTCAGATTGTCATCCTAAAAGTATAGCTATACTCATTTTAAATCACCTAACTAAATATCTCAGGTCACTAGCAGGGTGCTGGACTGTTTTACCAGCTCAGTAAAGGAAGCAAACACCCTGTCCAAGTCATTGTGAAGGTCCTTGCCTCAGGACACAATTTATTGTTTGAACACAAAATAAAGCAACTCGATGGACCAACCTGGATGTAGTCCCCACAGGCCTTTTGCTTTGCATCCACCAACCAGAGGAAGAGAGGATACACGGTTCAGCTTCCTCTTCCTTGCCAGCTATGTGATAGGCAGGAATCTCTTAACTCTTTCCAGGCTGATGCTCTGCCTTACCCCATCACTTTTTGCAAGGATAGGGGTGGCCTGGGAGACTTTCAACCTGGGAATGTCCTGTTTTTTCCCTAGATTCCTTCTGCATCTTGCACTTGAAAATGGGAGGCTTCTTTACTTCCTGTCTGAACTGCTGCATAGCGTTGTGTATGTACATTCAATAACATGCTTTTGATTCCTTTGGGGTAAAAGGGAGGTATACATATATGAGGTGGTGTTAATTTATTTTATTAATTAGACTGTCTCACCAAGCACTTGAAGTAAGTGCCTCACTAGCACAGTTGGGGGAGAGGAAATGGAGAATTATTTTTGTTGCATGTGCTATTACAACCATGCCATCATCTTGGAAAGCAATGTGGAGGCTTGTTGCATTCTTCTGCTGGCTCCTGGGTGCATGCAAAATGGCAGAAGACTTGGCTGCTGCCTCTAGCAAACTTTAAAATATTTCTGCTACTGCATTACAATATTTCTAAGTAATCTTTTGTTGAATAATGAGGTGAAAAAATTGTAAATACCAGTGGTGATGGGACTATATCACAAACACAACAGCTGTCCCCTTCAAATCACCAATAAATCTGCTAACTCTGATTTTGTTTGATGTGGAATTAGAAAAAGGGGTTAAACTCTGTGTTGACATAATTGTTTTTAGACGCACAGTGTTGTTTAAGTCACCTGAAAGTCCAGTTATCATCCCAAAGCTATTTTCTGCCCTAAGTGGGCAGCCACTGTGGATGATTCTGAGCTCTGTAAGTAGGACCATGTTCGCACAGTTAATGATCACCATTTGCAAATACTATAGTATTTTCTAGATTGTGCAGTTATGATGTGATGTTTACACTTCTCAAATGCAAATTCATTGTGGCTGAATTCTGTTTAATTTCTCTCTATAAGTAAAAAAGAGGGATGACAACTTATAAATGGCAAGCCAGAGTGAGTTTTTAATATATAACCTCAAGGTAAGAGGTAACTGTTGAATATATTTATAATGATAAAATATAAGCACATCTACTTTTCTGTTTTTTTACATAAACTTTATTATTAAAAGCAAAATAAGTAATTCCAAACATAGCAATTACAAGGAATTTGCTTAAAATGACACTTTATTTAACAGTAATTAAACAGTGAGACTTGAGAGTGAACTGAGATGATAAATGTGGCTTAAAGTAGATCTGGCCATATTGATTATTTTGGTGTATTTTACTTTCAGTCACTTATCCTGCTTGTGTAGTCCAGCATACTGTATAATATTTCAATTGTCAAAACAAACCAGGGCCATCTGTTGAATCATCTTTATGATTCCAACCTGCCATCAACCATATCAAGGCCTCCCTATATTTAGATTTATTTCCCATTATGGACATGACCGAACAGGTACTGAAATCTTGCTATCAGTTTTGTGCTGCAACCCAATACTATAGAGTGAATGTCTTCCCTTTGGGGGCTAAAGACAGGCCTGGTCTGAGTGTTCGTTTTTTTCTTTGGTTTTTGAATCAGGGAAGAGAGGAATAGTTGAAGCTGCAGATGTTGTTCTGGTTATGGGGGGAAAGCTTTGCCAAACAGGAAGGTTTTGCAGCATTTCCTAAAGTGATCAGACTGGATTTGTCTAATCTCCTCCTGAGGTTCATTCCACAGTTGGGTACCTCAACTGCTACTTCTTTGTCTCTACCTGTTACGTGTTCTCTTCTAGTGTCTGTAAACTATGTTGTCTCAGGAGAGCTCAATTGTTTTGGTAGTTTGTAGCTGGAGATGACGTTTCTAATGTAGCTGAGACCTTATCAATTAAATAATGTTAAGATTAAGACCAAGGATTTGAACTGTCTGCAAAATCAGACTACCAACCAGTATTGGGACAGGGGCAGTAGAAATTGGATTATGCTCCTGGACAATATGATCTCGCAGCCACATACTTATTCCAAACAAATTTTGAAGACCAGATCAGACAAGTGATCTATAGAGCCATGCCCACAGTGAGGGACTTGAGGCTAGTCTTGGGTCCCTGAGCATGCACAATAAAGAAATGGGAAACATTCTTTTTCAAACTGAATGTATTAAGTTTGGGGGAATATGCAACTTCTTTCCATGGGAATGCCTGCTTGATTCCACAGCCCTGAGAATCCCTCCACATTTTCCTCAGTTGAACCACCCCCAGTCCTAAAATGCTACAGTGATACAGAGTTTTCCTTCTCTTTCTTCTCCCCACCCCATATCTTGTCATGGTAATATTTGTATCCCTCTGCCCTATCCCGCCGTCTCCCTGCTGCTGAGGCCGAACATGCTGTTTCTATTGAGGTTGGGGAAGAATGATAATTTATAATAATTGTTGAAGGACATAAACACCAAGGCAGGGGAAGGAGAGATTATTTAGGGTCATAGAAAGGGAATATAATCAGGAGGTATGAGAGGAAAGAAAGAGAAGAAAAATTTTAAGATGAACGTCAGGAAAACCTTCCTGTCAGGGAGATATATTAAGCCTGTGGAATACTCTCCCTATGGGGATGTAGTGGAAGGCCCATCACTCGGCAGATTTAAAACAAGACTGGACAAAACAGTAGCAAATATACTGTAGGGAACAATTTTACGGTGTTAGGGAGTTGGGCTAGATAATCTAGGAGGTCTTTTCCTTCTCTGGATTGTATGATTCACGGGCCTTGGGGAACTGATCATTTTGATCTCCCTTGACTTGTTTGTGGGTATACCACCAGTATCTTGATTCTTGCGGAATGTGAATCTTGCTAGGAGAAGAACTCTGCAGATATTTCATAAATGTCCGTATTTCAAGGTGCAAAAATACTTTTCTACCTAGATTAGTCCTGTACTGCTTCACTGAAGCAAGGAGATATTCACGTCTGTCGAAGCAGGGTTGGAATCGTATGTTACAATATATACATTTTCCTGTGTTTTTTCCCTAGGATGTCATCTTACTTACTTTGTGATGGATAAAAAGGAAATATGTTTCCAGAAGAACATTTATCTAACCTTTTTGTGCAGCATTTGCAATTGCCATGCTGTTGTCTTTGTTGCTGTGCTACTTAGTGTCTGTCAGAACATGACTGGTTAATTTAACACGCTTGTATTACTGGTTGCAAGACTACTATGGTAAATTACTGATGCACATGCTAACTTAATCTCTTTAAAACCAAAACTTGGTTCCATTGAGACGCATTTTTCCATTTAATTTGTCAGCAGAGATGCTGATAAACCCTTCTTTTTTGGTTCCCTAGCATGTATCTAATATTTATGGTTCATCATAACACAGAACTCAACAAAAGGGCAAAATACTGTTCTCTATTACACTGAAGGCAAAGGGCTTGCACCATGTCACTGAAGGCAGAATATAGCCTTAAAAGTGTTACACAAGTGGAGATTGAAGTGAGGGCAGTTCTGTGTTAGAAAGGATTTTGTCATATAGCTATACCAACAGACCCCCTCTAGTGAAGAGACAGCTTATACCAGCAAAAGAGAGCTTTTGCCAGGATAGTTTATATCCGTTCCCTGAGCAAAATAAGCTACACCAGCAAAAGCACTTGTTTGCCAGTATAACTGTATCCACGCTCAGGCTTTCTGTTGGTATAAGAATGTAGTGAAAAATCGCTGTCCTGACATTATCATCCTGGCAAAAATTTCCAGTGTAGACTTGATGTAAGACTTATTACAGTTGAAAGATGAAATACAGTGCATATGTTAGAGAAAAAAACCACCATGTGGCAAACCCTTCAAATGTTCATTGGATGCATTTTTTTCATAGCTTTTCATACTAATCTATATGGTTTCATATCTGATTGTTTGGAAACTATGGGCCAGATCCTAGTTGGTGTAATTTGGCCTGGTTCCATTGAAATAAATAGAGCTATACTAATTTACAACAACTTTGGATCCGGATCTACGCTTCTTAAATTATTTCAGAATATCTTTAAAGGAGTCACTACACACAAATTGACATTCCGATAACTGAGTGTCTCTCTAGTTTTTAAAAAACGTAGCCTGTCTCTTTACACGTTCTCAGAGATAAGAGAACCCTGAGAAATTTGAGGTTTCTTTTAGACATTTAGAACTTTAAAAATCATTCAAAGGTGAAAAAAGCTCTTCTTCACATAAATCCAGAGTGAAGAAAACTTTTTAAAAGTTCCTCAAGGCTTCAAGAAAGCTTTCAGAGATTCTGTATCTCTGCTTTTGAAACTAATAATAGACCATAAGATAACTTCATACCATGAAGGTTTAGGCTTTGGTGCATTCTCTCCAACAGAAGTATTCAATTACTGTTACATTTGCCCTAGCTGTTCCAAGGCAATGTCTTTATGCAGCACAAAACTAGTTTACCACTTCTTTTTACATGCCAGTCCTCAATTTCAAGCTTTCCTCCTTTGTTTAAAAAATAAAATAGCATTTTCTTCAAATCCTTGTTTTACTCAAACTACTGTGTACAGACACAAGGAGCTTTACACATCTCTATTTCTAGGTCTCATGCCCTTGCACGTGCATGGCCCTGAGAGCTGACTAGCTCACTTACATGGTGAAGTTTAGAAAGGCTGTAATGAGGCAGTCAAGGCATTTGCCTCAAGGAGCTTACATAATGTGTCATAGCTTCTTATCAGTTGCTTTTCTCCAAATTAGCGGCAGCACATAGCAAAGTGAAGTCCCTTTATCATCTGCCCTTTCAGAGGAATATTTTACATTTCTTTTGCTCAATAGCTTTAAATCTAAGAACTCTATTTGGTTTTCAACTCCAGTTTCTAACTGTTGTATTTTACATGGACATGGTATCAAGTGATGTAGACCCTCTGTTAAAATGGGGCATGTGATTCAGAGTCTAAATATCAATTTAAAGAAAAATCCATTATTCCATTGCTCAAAGAAATGTCGTCATTTTTATTAAATTTGCAAAAAATTATTCTCTCTCTCTCTCTCTTTTCTTCTGCTTCCTGCATTGGTCCTGCTATAGCATACTACTTCAGTATAATTCCCAGTTGTTCACATTCCTGCTGACATGATCAGCACAAAGCAGGAAGTAAAAAGACTTGACAGCGCTCCTGGCTTGGTATGAGTGAGGACCTGGAGGAATGTTTGCCTGCTCAACATTCAAGACAATGAGCTCTTTCCTGATAAAGGTCCTATTTATACTCGATTCTCTGAATGATGGTGCACTCCGTGCAGCGTGGCCCTTCCTCTCAAGATGTGCTGAACAAAGTTGTTGACACAATTCAAGACTAGCTCTGGGAAGTTGACACCATTGTTGATACAAATACAGTCAGCGCACTTTCAAGAGAGAGTGTACCATAGCCTTCATTTCTATTATATCTTCAAATAAAAGCAACTATACGGTATATTAATCACAGTTCTTCCATTGATTTGCTGTGTGGCCTTTTAACTTCTCTTTGCTTTTAACAACAAAGCATTTATTTTAAAGATTGTATAGGAATTTTGGCCAAATTGATATTTGAGTTGATTCATTTCTTGTTGGCATCTGTTTCCTTCACCCTTTGCATCTGTGTGACTTCATTGTCAGACCAGATATGGATATAGAGTACTTTTCTTATAGAAATTATGGCTGCTTGAGTGGCACGTTTATTCCAGTGCTTGGTAAAATCCATGGTGGCAGTGAGCATACTGCAGATTGAGTTAATCATTCAAGCTGACATACTTTAAAATGCCATAGAATAAATTTACATATAAAAAAATAGAAGAATGTTGTATTCACTATTAACTGCATGGGGAATTTAAACAGGCAGAATTTAGTTGCTGACACTGGAATTCAGCTAGGTCCTATGAGCTAATAACACCCTAGGGTTTGCCTTTGCAGGGCTTTAGTCAGCACCACAGGAGTGTAGATTTTAGCCTGCACTAGCATGTCGCACATTAACTGGTTGTGGTATCCCTTCTGGCACATACTAAACATTCCGTAGTGCATGTTAATGTAGTAGGACTTAATTGTATTAATCACACTAGGGAACTTTTAGTGCATATCAGCAGGGTCCTCGCAGGCCAGTTAGTGCACAATACACTAGTGTGGACTAAAATTTGCAGATGCAAACTAAAGCCCTGTGTAGACAAGCCCTTAGTCTTGTCTACATAAAAGTGGCATCAGACTACAAGTTATTAGAAACTCAGTTTTATGCCTTGCCTGAAAGACAGCATCTCCGTCAGCATCTCCTGAATACCACATTACATTATCAATTCAGTCTTGACACAAAAAGTATCACTTATTCAGCCCCCAACACTATTTCCTGCAACACTCTTCCCTTGCAGGTCTCCCCTCCAACCACTGGCCAGGCCTCAGTCTACTTAGCTTAACCCCAGGAGGTACCCTTGCAGTGTTGTTCTGTTATTTTTTTAGATTAATACATGACATATTTGCTAAATGTATGGATTTGTCAGAAACTGTTATTCTGACTGACACCTATATGAGATGTGCATAAAATAAGCTACATTGTAATATAAAAAGTATGGGTGTCGTCTGACACAGATGAAGAAAAAAGCTGATGCCCTCAGGGACTAGCATAGTGGATACTGGCTTTAGTTTATAAATTGTGAAGACCTTTTTTTGTCTCAAGGCACAGTCATTAGGACTATGGTTTGTATGCTTCAGTGGTAAACTATACATACCTCACATGTCACATCCAACCTTCCGTACTTTTCATTGCTGGCTTTGATGAGGCTTTCCAAATTAGTCTTTTTCTATCACATCACATTTCTGAAGCATTTTTATTGCATTCCTTCATAAACTCTAGTTTTTTCTAAATGTTCGTTAGAATAACTGCTAGGTAAAATAAGAAAACTAGAGTTTCTAAATTTGTTTAATTTTGAGTGTAACATAAGTCTACCTGTTTTATTCTATTAATGATTATGAATTTTATTTATTTGCTTGGTCATTCTTGTCTCTCATATTACAGTCAAGCTATCCTAAGAGCAGCCTAATAATTTCAAAAGGCCAAAGATAATATGCAGAAAGATGGACCCCAGAAAGATATAGATAGCTAACTCTTATGGCTGGTATGTCACTGACCTATTTTACCAAGGCCTCAAATATCACTGCGAGTGAGAACTGCTGGAGGATGTCATGCTTGTGGTATATGCTGTCATCAGAGCCCTCAGTGAAATTATTTATTGGGACTCTTTAAATGTCTGACCTTGGACATATAAGCACTACCTAATGCTCTAATTAAACACAGTACAAAAAGAGATATGATTATAAATCACTGGAGTGTAGCAGTTTTTTCTATGTGTAGAAAAATGGCTTTCAGTAAAAGAATTAAGAATTCTGCAAACCTCAGAGACAAGCTGTCTTTCCATATGCCATCCCAGTAGTTCTTTCGCTCTAATGTACCCCATTTATACTGTGGAGAATTCAGAATAAAAGTGCCTAGAGTTAAACATTTAAATACAAATGGAGGACACTCAACTCTGAAACTTGTTTTCCTGTTTGATCTGACAGAGATACTCTGTTGTACTTTAAGCCACAATATGAGACACTCCTATTTTCTCAGGCTTTGGGGAGGGAGCTGTGGTCGAATTCAGTGTGTTTTTGAGGCAGGTTTGTTCTTTTAAAACTGGTCAGTTAAGTCAAATTTTATATATTAGCATTAAATTTTATAAATTAAAAATAGATCTTGATAAATTGGTTGTTCCCTCTCTTCCAAGAACTTCCTGGATGAAAGATCATGGAAAAAGTATGACAAAAATAAGAATTTTTTTGGAGTGTGAAGCTACAAATTGGCAATTCCGCTTTCACATCTTTATAAGGAAGTAAAATTTGCATATGGCAGTTGCTTTTTGTACGGGAGAAAAAAGGTATAACTTAAATTAGGACTTCTGGTATACTACTATTTTTCAGCGGGTCAGGGAAGGTAAAGGTTAATAGATCACAGTATTCAACATTCACATTCAACTTTGTCGATAAAAAGAGCTCATTTTTTAGAATTGTTATACAAAAAGTGGTGACAGGATTTGGATACAGTCTGGATGTGTGGGATAAGAGAGTGTGAGGAGTCTAAGACAATCCCAAGGTATTGGGCCTGAGTAGCAAAGTAGATTTTGTTATTGTCAACAGTGACCAAGAATTGGGGGAAGTAGGAAGGGATTGAGAGGATGTATCCTGAGAAGTTCACTTTTAGCCATGTATGTTTGATTTGACAATGAGTAATGCAGGAGATGTCAGAAAGACAGCCCTCAGCCTGGATTGTGTGGCAGGAGAAAGGGCTGCAGTAGACAGGTAGATTTGAGAGTCATCAATAGAAGGATGGATATTGTGTAAAGGTAGAAAGGGAGGTGACGAGGCTGGGTTTTGTTCCATTCCCACATGGAGTGAGAGAGGAAAAGAGGAGGGCCCACCAAAAAAGATGTTGAAGGAGAACCAGAGTAAAATGCGGTCATGAAAGCAAGATGTCAAGAAGTAGGATATGATTGGCCGAAGCAGCAGACAGGTCAAGAGGGATTAGAATGGAGGAGAAGCCCAGGCATTTGGCCAGCATGAGGTTACTAGAGATATTGGTAAGGGCAGTTTCAATGGAGAGGAGAAAACAGAACAGAGTTATAGGAAGGGTTGTACGTGGCCCATTCAATGATTTTGCGGGTGAAGTGAGAGAGAGACCACTAACTGGAGGGGAACGTGGCATTAGATCCGTTTGGAAAACAAAATTTTCATCCTGTGTGGAATTTAGTTTCCACTCTGAATTGGAATGAAAAGTCAAAATATGAAACCATTTCAGGGAACAAAAAATTCTGAAAAGTTTATAACTGCTAATGCTAAAATGAATTTTTGAGGAAAAGGAAAAGGATCAGAATTTCAAAATACCATTTTTGTTTCATTTTTCAAAACCAGAAAATCAAAAACATTAATCAAAATCAACATTTTTCCCTGGAAAATTTTGATGTCAACAAAATCATATTTTCTGGTAGAAATTTTTTTCATGCAAAAAAATTCAGTTAGCTCTGTGTGGCATCAAGGTATAACATTTTGGATGGGCGATACCAGAGCATGCGTTTATTGTAAGGAAAAATAGATGCTCAGGAAGAAATCAAAGAGGTCATGATGGATTAGAGGAGGAGACCATATGAAAAATCTCAGTGATGATGGTCATGGGGAATGGTGATTACAGCTACTGATCATGTCATGCTTGGCTCTGCAGAAGTCAGCCAGATCCTATAGGGAGGCCATGGAGTATAATTCAGCGAGGTTGGCAAAGTACGGTTCCCTGGCAAATTACATAGTAGAGCTGAAGGAAAAGAGAGTGCATTTGTGCCAGTAGTGGAGAAAATCCAAAGGACTTCCTTCAGAGGTGTTTGACAGCAAAGGGCAGGAATAGAGGAAGCAGATGCTGAGGGTCAGCCAGGCAAGAGGTTAGTGGGATGGATTACACAGTGTAAACAATATTTTTTAGTTACATATCAAGGTTGGACAGTGATACTTCACAAGCAGCCCATTGACTTCAGTGGAACGACTCAAGGTGCAGGGTATTGCTAAATATGAGTACTGGTATCACAGTCTAATCCTAATATAGTTACAAATACTCTATGGTTAAAAATACCAAAGAAGGTACCACGAAAACCTGATTGTCATAGCATTAAAAGCCTGACTCTATATAAAAATCACAATGACATTCAGGAGTAAGTTTCCATACTGACTCTTAGATTTACCTTAATACCTGTCATATAGCAGTTACATCTTTCTCTTTATTGGTACCAATTTCTAGAGGACTTAATGATACCCAAATGTTTACCAAAATTTCCATGAACTGCTTTGAATACTCATTTTGTATGAGATAAGTGTCATTTTGACCTGTTCCTGCCCCACTGGAGTCAATGGCGCTGTGGATGCTCGACACCTCTGAAAATCAGGCCACTTCAGATCCATTACTTATATCTACTAAATACTGTATGAATTTAGATTCTTAACTTAAGGCACCCAATTTTTAAAAGGTTCACCTTTCTCTTTGCTACACCCACTTACGATTAGGTATTGCATATGTATGTGCAAGATGACCCTCTGTCAATATCTAACCAGAACTGAATGAGTTAAGGCGAAAATATTCTTAACTATGAATTTCATTACTTAATGAGCATCAGTTACTGATTTCATTTAAGTTCATCATCTATTACAAGTAACTACTCAAAGTCCTTTACATTGGTTAACAAAATAATGATTTTTTCTGCTAAGAATCTTGTGGTTTTCTAAACAGGAAACCTAAAACAAATCAGAGGCAGCTCATTGTGACTAAAGGACTGGAACAAGCAGGCAAGACTGGACTGAGACTAGCATTGGCTTCTTCCTTAGCTTTGAATTTGTTCTTGCTTAATTGGATTCCTATTCATTTTCCGCTTACTAAATTCACGCATATAGGTTTTCAATATGTAACGTTATTCTGAAAAAAAGGCTAATCCTTTATAGTAAACCAAGGAACCTCTGAGTGTGTATTCAGCATTGCTATGTAAACTCTTGGGGGAATTCTGTGCTACTGCACATGCACATAATTAATGAGCTGCACATATTTTTTGCTCAGAAAAAAAGCTTCTGCTGAAATTGTGCTGCGTTTCCACATGTTGCCCACCAGAGGGTGCTGTGGTGATAGAACACAGCAGCTGCTCCAAGACAGCAAAGGGAGAGAAAGAGCCTGCCTTCTTTGCAGCACCTGTCAGGCCAGGTCAGAAGACAGGGGCTATGGGGAGACAGACAGTGTTGGGTTGCTGGGGGTTCAGACTAGCTCAAAAGGGCTACTGGGAGAGGACAGATTGGGGCATGGGCTGAGTGGGAGTGGAGGCACGGGGCCATAGAGGGGAGAGAGGTGCAGGGCCACATGGTGATGGGGGAGGGAGTGCAGAGCTACATAAGGAAAGAGGAGTGGCTGAGTGCGGGAATAGAGACATGGGGACAAGAGAGGGGGTACAGAGCCACATAGAGACGGAGGGAGGGGTGCAGGGCCACATGGGGATGGGGCGGAGTGGGTGTCTGAGTGGGGTGAAATGACATGTGGACAGAGGGTGCAAGGACACATGGGGAGAGGGCAGATGTGCCTGACTGAATGGGAGAGGCTAAGGGTGAGCTAGGATCTGCATGGGGGAAGCACCCTAACAACCCCGCCCCGCTTCCCGAAAAAACCTGTTCCATACTTTTCCCATCCATATCCAACAACCCTCCAAGTTCACACCCAGGCTCCTTCCCAGCAATCTACTTCCCTCTCCCTCAGCATCTCCATTAGCCCTGCTTTCCTCCAAGCCTTTGCACTGCTTCTGATGGGTGCGGGAAATACGGTTACATATTGTAGTTTAAATGAATTACTCAGATTCCTTACTAGGCATATTAATACAGAACTCTATTTAGCAAAAAAAAATTGCTGAATTTTTTGTTGTCTGTATTGTTACAGACATACTTGCTGACAAGTATTTTGAAATAAATGACCAAAAATAATTAAAACTGGTGTGATTATATTGTGGTGTTTTGACAAATAAAATTTGCAGAATTTTAAAATATTGTGCACAGAATTTTTAATCTTTTGTTTCAGAATTCCCCCAGGAGTATATGTTGTACCAATACATTTGCCTAGCAGGGCTCTTTCTGATTTAGGCACAAGCCCTGCAGCGTCACTACATATATCATGCAAGACCGTTTGTAGGGGACAGGCAGCATAAATCCCAAATGTGGGGACCCTAGTTCCCTTACATACTCTTCTCTGTGTTGGAAAGCAGTTGCCGTTTAGTTCCATTTACAGCACTAATGCACAGTGCTGAAATCCCATCCCTGGTGGTGGTCAAGGGAGGAGAAGCATAGCAAACTGGCTGTCTGCTAGTTTACATATCCTGGCTTACTGAGCCTAGACCAGCTGCACCGATCTAGGTCAGGTGGGGCTGACAATTCCATCACTTCACCCTACAGATCTATTAGTGTGAAGCAAAGCCATTTCCTGAGGACTGGACTCCTTTGTTCAGGATGGCAAGCTCACCTTTTTCCATCAGGCTGTAAGAATCTTGGCAGTTAAATCTTTCTCTTAGATTGTGTCATCTTTTCCTTCAGTGGTAAGCCCCAAACCAGGATGAAAGGAAATGAATGCAGATATTACTGTAGTAAAAAGGGAACTGTGGCCCATTTATGCGCATGAATATTTTGCCTGTGAAATAATCTAGTCTGTCCTTTCTGTTACTGTTTTCTAGGTTCACACGTTCAGGGGTCCACACTGGTGTGAATACTGTGCCAACTTCATGTGGGGCCTCATTGCTCAGGGAGTAAAATGTGCAGGTAACTGGTTTATTCTTTGCTTCTTAAGACAACCCTGATGCTGTCAAGCCTTAGACATACTGTCTATTTCATAATAAATGGTGCACCTAGGCTCTGATCCTCCTGTTAAAATCACTGGAAAGATGCCCTTTAATTTCAGTGATAGTTATATCAGGTGCTTCTATTGACCGTTGAACCTTACATCTAAATGCCTTCCAAACATTCAGAGATGGAAATAATAATCTATCTTTCCTTTCTTTCAGTATGTGGGAGACGTAGCTTGAATGAGTTTTATTTATTTTATATGGATGAGTCTGTGTGTGGGCATGAAAAACTTATTGGGGATCTTAATGAAGCTTGTAGACAATAATCAAACCTCACAACACCTGTGTGAGGTAGATATTTACATTTATTTTACAGATGAATAAACTGAGTCAGAGCAGTAAAGTGCCAGAGTTAGAAAAGGAGCTGGGTACAGAACCCAGGAGTCCTGACTCTGTCTTATTTGTGTGTGTGCTCTAACCACTACACTACATTCTCTCTCTAATTTGAAAAAATAAATTAATGGATTGAGAAGAATTGACATAAAGATGATTAAAATGGGTGTATACATAAATTTATAAAAGCACTCAGAAGCTATGTTATAAATGCCTAGACAGACAGATACTGCATGCATTTGGGAATTTAGTCTCTCTGTTGTAGCTGAAGAACTTAGGTAAAATAATTCAGCAATATTATTGATAATCTCTGAAAAGAGAGAGAAACCAATTATTTTGTGTAGGAGAAAAATATCAAAGTAATTGGAAAAACAAGTTACTTTATTTAAAATGTGCCTTACGATTTTCCAGTAACTAATTTTATAAAGAATATGTTGATGCAGAGAACTGCATTTGTTGCCCTGGAAACTGAATTTTCAAGCTAATTTAAGAATTTTTTCCCTGTCTAAAGCTTTCTGAAATATTGTCTTAAGCAAATAATAAGATTTTTATAGCATCAATGCAAAATGGTAGAAATTTCAACATAAACAAATGAGTTTATAGAAAATCTATGACTGAAAAATCTTGAAAATATTCCACAAGAAATGTTTGATGTGTAATGTTTTTTATTGTGTCATTGATGCAATTTTTTTTGTCAGCATAGTCTCTAGTCTCCATAAAGTTTTAGCTTATTAGTTTTAGAAATAACTGAAAGAAATGAAAGAACATTCATGTGCAGTTATATTCTGTGAAAATGGCACTTCCTTACTTAGTAGTCCTACCCCATGTTTATTCAGAGTTCTAGCTACATACTGTATTCATTAATTTAATGTTTTACCACATTTTGCACTCGTTAAATCTGCACAGCCAATGTAGCTCTGGGAAAGGGAGCTTGATTTTATTCTGCTTCGTGCATCAGCAACAGAGATGTCAGCTTAATTTTCAGAGTAGACACTTTATAGTTGATGACACATGAGCCAGAAAATACACAGCTCTTTGTTTCTGATCTCATGTTGAATTTGCAATGCTGACAGTTAGGAAAAATAACAGGCTTTTTAGTTTACATTAAGTAGCTTTGATCTGGAAGTTCAATAAATAAATATGAAAGTCTACAGTTTCACTTTTCAGAGTAGTTGCATGCTTTTGTAGAATGAGCAAAAAAGATCAGTTTTATAATTAAACTGACAGTACTTTTCTTTTTACTATTTTTATTTATAACTACTCTAGACAACATTGTTGTCTTATTTTATATTTTAGTGCAGATTTTTCTCCAAAAGATCCTAATGGTTTCCTTTTCTTAGCTTGTATTATGGAAGTGAGAAATAACTAGTGCTTTCTCTTTTTCTCTCTTTGGCTCTGTACAAAGGTGATTGTAATAAGAAAGGAACAAAAAGGGGAAAAATGTAAACTAGATGGCTTTAGAATTTCAGACATAATTGGACTTTTCTGTTTGTCTAAGGTTGTCATACCCATGTCAATAACACCCAATAAATACAGCAATTTTTTAAAAAAATTTTCAATCCATTTCATACTACCAATAAAGTGTACTACAGGGTAAAGCCCACTAAGAGATTACTGCACTTCTTGAATGCTCAAGGCCACTTAGCCTGTGATCATAATCTTTATGATGGCTGTCATACCTTATCTGAGGAATGACAGGATGTGCGATGGTAAGATACTCACAGGCTTCACATAACTCTCTTTGCTTCCTCAACCCCCTGGCAAGCCACTTGTACTCACCCCCTGGTGGATGGAGGAGAGAAAGTGCCACATGTTAATAAACAGCAAACCCTCTCACCAGGAGAAATGAGTTCTGAATGGAGAAATTAGTTCTGTCATTTTCAGCAAAATGGATGGTGGCCAGGAAATGGACCCTCAAGGACAGAGGTGTTATGTGGAGGGAATGGGAACCATTAAGGGCTCTGGCAGTGATGTTGAACGTGTCTGGTGGATGGGTAGGGAAAGATTACTTAACATTCCATGAAAAAGTTCAATTCAGTAAATGTGGTTCTCCTCTGAAAATTGGCTATGTAAAAAATGTCATCTTCTAAACTCAGAAGATCTGCTCCCCATGTGTGTTCAAAGTTGCATCTTGCTTACTTGCTTGCTTCGTGTGCATCATCAAAAGATTTGTTTACTTCTTCCAGTGAGCTAGAACTGTGCAGTTGAGAGGCTGCACTGGTGTAACTGAGGGCATAAACGAAAGAAAGTGTGGGTACAACAAGTGTAAACGGGGGCTTAATTTTCCCTGTGAAATTGTTTGTTCTTCTAACCTGAACACCTTTCATATGGAAATTGAGAGTCAATAAATGATGAACCCTGGGACTCCCGTCACTTTTCTGAGTAGACAGGGCCAGCTCCAGGGGTTTTGCCGCCCCAAGCAGCCAAAAAAAAAAAGCCGCAATCGCGATCTGCGGCAATTCACCAGGAGGTCCTTTGCTCCGAGCGGGAGTGAGGGACCCTCTACCGAATTGCCACCAAATAGCTGGACGTGCCGCCCCTCTCCGGAGTGGCCGCCCAAAGCACGTGCTTGCTAAGCTGATGCTTGGAGCTGGCCTTGCGAGTAGAAATCCACATTAAAAATTACAGGATTGAGCAGGATGCAGCCTGCTAACACTCAAACTGGGCTCTGCATCACTCTGGGAAACTCCAGAAAGTCTGACTTGTGATCTGTGTGATAAGTTTATTGAAAATGCTTTAGGAACAAAACTGTGCTGATTATAATATTCTGTACTTTTTACTCAGTTTACTTTTTTAAAGCAAACAATTACAGATCATAAGATGAATCTATTAGCTGTACAAAAGCATTATTTATTACAACTGTAAATGAATACTGCAGGGAACACTCAATCATTTTGAGTCCTGCTCTTAGCAAGATACATTGGAATAAAAATGCAGAGCATTCTTGGATTCCCTTTAGAAGGATAAAAGTCACCCATTTCAGAAAGTAGGAGGAGGAATGGAAAGAAAAAGTAACTTAAGGAGATTGTTACCATTGGCATATAGATTAATTTATGGCACAAGAGTACAAGTATTACTTAAAAAAAATAAACTAGAACCAGGAGAGTCCCAACAACACATATTATGCCATATCAGCTAACTCGTGTGTCATAGCAACTAAAACTGTACTTATTCATTCTTTATTACAACTCAGCATCTCCAGCCAGAACAGAGCCTGGGTAACTTCTGTGTTCTATGCCCCAAATACAATATAATTATCTCTCCAAGGCAGTTTGTTCCTACCCCTTGTGTTGATTGCCGGGGAAAGAAGAGTGATTGTAGGCATCCTCCTGCATGAGCTCCAGGGATAATCACAGAGTCAGTACCTCTCTGCTGAGATTGCCAAATGGGGAGGGTGGTGGTGCTGGTGGTTTTTGTGATGTGAACAATAGTCCAGTAGGAACTTGTCTCACATAGACCAAAAAACCTGTGAGAGAGAATTGTGAAGAGCAGATGGCTGCCATTTTGACTGATAAGGTTTCATGATTAATCTGTTGCTCCTCTGCACTTCTTGAAACAAGATGATTTTTTATTTCCAAAGTTAAGACTCAGTTTTATGTCCAGTTAAGCCTCCATTCCTCCACTAACTCAGAACTGTGCCTTAAAGATACAGTCAATCCCCTCTTCTTTCTCCGTCTACTTTCCCCTGGATGCACAAGCAACTTCTGTCTGTCTTTGTTTTGTTTTTCCCTCTCTACCTTCCCCCTCTCCCACAACCCTATAATATGTGAAATCAAGGGTACATTCATCTTGCAGCACATTGCTTTTGCTCCTGCACTGTACACTTAACATTTAAAAGCACAGGCTATCAGCATTAAAGGACAGCATGCGGAAGGAACGTGAGCAAAGACAGGCTCATGCAGATACCATTTGTGGTCTGAAGCCATCACAGGTGGGAGGTGGTTTTCTGACAGACAGTCTGCTCAGAGAACCATGGAGTAGGGAAGGCAGTTTGGGAGCATATCATGTATGCTTGAGACCTCTTTTTGTCCTGGGGCCACTTAGAAGAGCAGCCCAGATCCATAGTTGCACTAAGGCTCCTGTCAGATCAATACAGTATGTCAACAAATGGTGTTTGTTATGGGTATCATGGCACTTACAAGTAATGCTAGTTGTCAATGCCCGTAAAACTAAAGAACAGTAAATGATTACGTGCACTGCAGAGAGAGTAAACTTTAATTTTTATATTAAAGAAAAGAGAATTCAACTACCATAAAAGGAAAGCTACTATTTGATGAATGATTTATTGGAGCAAATTCCTTTATATCTGTTTACCCTCATTAAAGCAATACCAATAGTTAGCTCTTACGTAGCATTCATCACCTGCAGATCTCAAAGTGCTTTACAAAGGTGGGTAGTGGTTTTATTCCCTTGTGTCAAATGGGGAAACTGAGGAACAAGTCTTAAGTGACTTTCCCAAGGTAACACAGTGATTTAATGCCAGGCTCAAGAATAGAACCCAGGCCTCCTGCCCCTTTCCCACACCACTCTGCCATTACACTGCTCTACAGTCAAAATGCTTCTGAAATAAATGTAGTCCAACTTTACTAATTCTGGGTCACTGAGAACGAAAATGATGCTTAAAATTGTTGATTGGCTCTAGTTTTCAAAATATGCTATTGGGTCAGTATATACGACCCTTGACTTGGGAATGGTGGAGGATAAGTGAGTTATAAAGGGAAGGGATCTCAATTTAAACCAGAAATGACTAAAATACATCTTTGACTGGATCTATGAATAAATCTATGACTGGGTTTGGACAGTACTTGCTTTTGAGGCAAAACAATGAATGATGCAATCTGAAGCTGGTATTGCGTCATACATGATATGAATTGCATCATGTTATTCCTCTACGTCATGGATGATGCAATCATAACGAAGCTTACATCACTCTGTTGAACAAATTGCCCTATATCAGCTCTAGAAACCATACAATGTCGTGCTCCCTTATTTGTCAGTGTTTGATTTTGCAAAGGGACACATTTCTGTTTAGCCAAAATGAGCAGAGATGCCTCGTACTTGTGTGAACAGTGCAGATAACTTCTGCTATGTTTGTGGTGAAGTGACTTTTGCATCACAAAAGCGCATTATAACCACTATGGTTAAGAAAGCCTATCACCTTTCTTTTGGCTGCAAAATTGGAGATCAGGACAAGAGGTGGGCCCCACACATATGCTGCAACACTTGTGCAACAAATCTTGGTCCGTGGTTAAACAGGAAAAGGAAATCTATGCCTTTTGCAGTGCCAATGATTTGGAGAGAGCCAACAGATCATACCAGCAATTGTTACTTCTGCATGGTGCCTCCAGTTGGGAAAGGTGTGTCAAAGAAGAAAAAGTGGACTGTGCATTATCCAAACATTCCATCAGCTATACGCCCAGTACCCCATGGAGAAGGACTGCCGGTTCCTGATGCACCAGAATCATTCTCACTTGAGTCAGACGAGGAAAAGGAAGAGGATGAAACTTCTGGTCCTGAACCATCAATGTCACAGGACCCAGATTTTCTCCCATCCTCCTCCTCTGAACCACACCTCATAACACAAGGTGAACTGAATGACCTTGTCAGGGATTTGGAACTACCCAAGAGTAAGGCAGAGCTGTTGGGCTCCAGACTACAGCAGTGGAATCTCCTGGCAGGCTGTCAGGGCAAATGGAGCCCATCAATGCTTGCAGATTATTGCTGGACAGTGACAAGAGATGCCCCATTTAATGAATACAAGAGACAAGCCAAGAAGCGCCAAGTAGACACTGAATAGGACTAAACTATGTACAGAATAGTTTTTTGCCTTTTGTTTCATAATAAATTTTAGTTATATAACCCTTTTGCTGATTTTTAAAGTGTTACATAAACAGGACAGGTGAAATATTATCATGTAAAGCAACCATAAACACATGAAAAGACCTAGGTTTACAATTTATGATTAAAACTCTACTATCTACACAATATACATAGACATAAAATGTAAAAACTGAAATATCTTAGAAACAGTAGCCAATCAGTTGTTTTAATTGTCATATTTGAATTCAGCACATCAAAATACATAATAAATATCACATTTTATCTCTGAAGCAGACGACTTCTCAAAAATTGTAGACCAGTGTTATCATAAGTCTATGGAGAATCTCTTAGAACTCTTAGAGGAAAATGTAAATCTATCTTTCAGTACCTTAAACCGTCCCCTCAGAAAGACAAAATACATAAATGTCTTTCAGCTTAATTTATAAATATAATTACAAAGTATATTACATGTGATATAATTTCAATAGAGCATGCTCAGCAGCCACATTTACGAGTAAATCATAAGCAAAAGGAAATCTAAAACTGACAAATCAAATCAACAGTATAGCTATGCGTATTTTATTCTCAGCAAATATTTGTAATGTGTACTCATAGGGCAGTATTAATATGCATATATTTTTTGGGCTCTGCTCATGCATTAATATGATCACATTATTTCTTCTTTCAGCTCAATGGACTAAAGTCAATATTCGTTGCTTCAGAAAAGTTGTGAAATCTTTTTCTGAGCTTCCTAGAAAAGCATTGGCTATGTCAGGCTCTTTTTCTAAAGGCAATATCCCTCATAAAAGTAATACCACAGCCTATCCAAACTCCTAGAGTAAGATCAATATGCTATTAAAAATAGTATAGCTTACCTGAAACTTTTTCTAAAACATCGATAAAGGCTGCTTTATTTTGAAATTTGTAAACTTGTCTATCTGCTCATGAATTTCTAAATGTACATTTTGGTGAAGGATAACTGCAGCTTGATGATAACATACAAAAGAAACCTATACTCAACTACAAATCCAGCCAATGAAATGATCCACTTGTATGATGACCTTATTGAAGTCAATGGGAGTTTTGCCATTGACCTCTGTGGGGCCTTGATTTCACCCATGGTCTTTTAAATCTTTCCTTTATTCTGGACTTTATTGGACAATATGATACTTTATGTAATTTGTGTGGTTTTAACAAATAAGGGTCAAATTTTTCTTTTAGGGCCTGACCCAACTCCCATGGAAGTCAAAGGAAAGACACTGATGGACCTCCACAGGAGTTGGATGAGACCCTTTGGTGTAAATCAGCATTAAATCCGCTGAAGTAAACTGAGTTACTCAGAATTTACTTCATTGTAACTGAAAGTAGAAATCGGCCGTAAGCATGAAATAAAACAAACTCTTGGGTCTAAACCCTGCTAATCTTATTCACGCAAGTAGCCCAACTGAAATCAGAGGGACTACTTGAATGAGTATGGAAATGGGTTTTAGAGCCTGATCCCTAGAGGTGCTGAGCATTTGAAGCCAGTGGAAGTAGTGAGTGCTCGATACAACTCAGGATTCGGTTCTCTTGGCCCTCCTAAAAATGCAGGACTCTAAGATGTTGCAAAGCAGATGTGCTGCACTCTGGGATTTAAAAAAAAAAGACAATTTGTTTTAATTGTTTGTAATTTGTCTTACAATACGCTGTGTTCCAGCCTCCCAAATTTAGGCTGAATATCACTACTGTAGAAAATTTGAACAATGGATTGCTCTGGGATTTTGCAGTACTCTGTTGGAAAGCAGCCTATCATGTTACTCATGCACTTTTTATCTTGCTTGAATAAGCAAACAGTCATTCTTATATTGGTGTGTAACAATCACCAACTTAAATTCTCATCAAGTCCTGAAAATGAAAGTCTACTGACTAAAACAATACCATTCTGCTTCCACTGAGTATTGTGAACTCAGAGAAAGGACCCTCCTTATGACAAAAGCATAACAAAATGGCTATGTTTCAATGTCTTTATTTAAAAAGCAACATTATTCTTGTTTTAAATGATGCAATTAAATCTTACAAAAATATTAATTTTGACTTGTCAAAGGCCTTCAGTCTCAAATAAGGACCAAAAATGTAGCTTTTGTTATTTTTTTAATTAAAAAAAAAGCCTGCAAAGCATAATAATAATGGTAATAAAAATGTGCTCTGCCTTTTATAAACTTCTGTTAAAGCATGGTATATTCCTCGGGAGTGTTTATAATCCTTGTAGCAGTGTTTTGGTGTATGAGAACCAATGAAGTATAAAAAATGAGCATAAAGATGGAAAAGCAATGTTGATTTTTAAAACGTTTCTGGTGTTAGTGAGACCTGATCCAAAGCCCCTTCAAATCAATGGGAATCTTTTCATGGACTTAATTGGACTTTGAAGTGGGCATCAAAAGGATTAGCAGTAACACAGGTAATTAAATTTGTTTTTTTAGAAATATGAATTTCAGCTTGAAAATGTCCCTGCAAGCTAAACATTTTAATAAAATAGCATTATGCTGTATGCAAATATTCTTAAGATGACCATGGGAAATGTAAATATTGTTTTAATTCAAGCATAGGACATTTGTAAATACATGTTTTTCATTCTTATATACTTTAAAATGAATTATCCTTGTTGTCACAATACTGTAGCTCTAAGATATCTCTTCTCCCATCAGCGTGGGTAGATGTGTGCTCACAAGACCAACCCAATTCCATAAATGAGGGTTAGCCTTTCGGCTTCCTCACACATCAGTTGAGACAGACCTTTAAGAATATAAACGTTGTTTCTGTAAAATGGTTTGCTCCCTTTTTAATATTTAAATCTTTAAAGATAAACGACTTGTAGTAGGCTGTATTGAGTGGCTCTTGCAGCAATTTTAGTACATGTGATAATTACGCATAGAAAAACAGCATTAAAAACATTTATGAAGTGTAAAGTCAATCACTCAAAAGTTAGGAAATGCCAGAATTAAGGTTGCTTGTGCACTCTTAGTTCAGCCCCCTTGTGTGTTTGCATTATCATTGTTTTTAATTACACACTCACCTACTGTTTTTCCCCAAGACCCAGGCCTCATTCTGGGCATAGAATGGATGGTGCTCACTTAGCAAACGGCTGTTCTGTATTTTGTTTTCTCCTAGTTACTCATTGTTGTGGCCCCAGGCCTTACTTACTACACATTATTCATGTCTGCTCGGAAGACTGAATTTTTAATTTCTTCATGGGCTTTTCCACTGCGATTTTCACTATAGTATCTGAATGCTTCACAAACATTTAATGAATTTATTTTTAAATACCCCTGTGAGATGGGGCAGTGATATTATCCCCATTGTACAGATAAGGAGCCAAGGCACAAAGAGATTAAGGTCAAAAGTGTTCACTAAATTTGGGTACCCAATTTGAAACACCTAGGATCTGATTTTTTTCAGAGTATTTAGCAATATATAGCACTTCATATTTTCAAAGCAAAATTCCCAGTTTCTCTCAGATGCAACTGAAATCAGTTGCATATGAGAGCACAGCACTTCTGGAAATCAGCCCAGAGTCTCAAGTTGGGCAACTATCAGATAAGGAGCATGCAACTTTCCTGCCACCACACAGGAACTCTGTAGCAGAGGCAGGGATAGAATCCAGTTCTTCAGGCAGCATTCAACTGCCTTAATCAGGAGACTGTCCTTTCTCTTTCTGCAATCCCCTCCCTCACTACGCACCTTCCATCTTCTGCAACAAATGAAGCTGAGGTCCTACAAACAACAGCCTTCACTAGACAACCCTGATGATTCAGCCTCAGAGCAGATCCATCATGTGCACTGAATGAGACAGTGGAAAAAACAGTATGTGGTCATGTAATTGAAGACTGTTGTCATAATGCTAATGCACAAGGGTACATCCAGACTTGATCCCTTGTGCCCTATCCACTCCAACTTGTGCTGCCCTAGTCTTTTCCTCACCCTCGTCTCCTTGTCCCAGTCCCATTCTCCTCACCTAGCCATTTCCTATCTCCATTCCTTAAACTTCTCATCTCAGTCCCAATACTCTTGCCCAGACAATCTACTACCCTCCCTCACAGCTCCTCGTCCAGTCAGTCTCTTGTCCCTCTCTGCCCAAATTCCTTGCCCCTCCATTTTACAGAGGGAGAAACTGAAACACAGGATGATTAAGGACCAAATCCTAAAAGCATGCAAGGGACCAGGCTGTGCTCTGGAGTTCTTCACAACCTGAATGAAGAAGGAGTAGGCCCCTAACCTCCTGCCATAGAGTGGTCCTGTGCCACAAACACTGTGAAGTCTCAGAAGCACAACACTTTCTGTATAGGTTCTATTCCCCTCCAGGAAAGAGAGTGGCTGGTGGATCTGTCCTCACCCTCAATAATTTTTCCAACCCCCACCACGTGTTGGGGTGGAGGGAAGCCAACAGAACAGAACTCTGCAGTGTGCAGGGGGCCATCCTCCTTGCACTGGGCCAGTTCTGCTAGCTCAGGGTCTTCTGTGTAGGAGGAGGCTGTCCTCTACATTATTTGCCTAGGGCCACACAGGAAGTTTATGGCATTAGTAGGCGCAGAACCCAGAATTCCTGGGTCCTCATCCTGTGCCTGAATCACAAGACCACTTTCTTTTCTTCATGGAAGGGAGCTATTCTTACACTAAGTGAAATAGAATTGTAAACAGTCATTTTGTCTGGAACAGGGTTTATAAATTTTGACTTATTGAATGTGACACGTTGAACTTTTATTGTTACCAAGAGATTGAGCACTTTACAATAAATTCTAAGTGACAAAACTCATTAGCTTTACAAACCTATTAAGAAAACAAAGTGCTTTTTGTAATAGCATGTGAATGACTGAGCTGGAATTAAACTAAGATACAAACATTGGCTTTTGCTGTTGTATAAAGGAGAACCACACCATCTGTGAACTATTTACTGTAAATTAAAATATCAACAAAACCAATGATAATCAGATACGAAGGTGACTCCTCTATAGACACTAGATATTTGGCGGGGGGGGGGGGGGCAGAGGGAAGGGAAGGGATACTGTAAATCTTCACCAAGGCTCCAAACTCTAACATGTTAACTTTAATCCTATGAGTAGTCCCCTTGAGATCAATTAATAATTGAAATCAATGGGACTACTCATGGTAGGAAGGTTAAGTACACTGGAAATCTTTGCTGGATCAAGGCCTAAGCGAGTGAACACTGTAGGCTCTGTGCTGTTATGGCAATTCAGCATGTCACTTTGTAGGTTTGGGCTCTGGGTGACATTTGCATTGCCAGTTACCAATGAAAGTTCAAGATACTCAGCATCTTGCAAGACAAGAGACCCTACTGCAAGACAGCAGAGACCTGATAAAACTCCCAGTGAGGTCAAAAGGAACTAGATTGGGCTTTAGACAAGGCAAAATGCTGCTCATCCATTATCGCACAAGACTTACAGACTCAAATCATGGATCTGAACATTCCGTTAACCTAGAAGGAACTACATTGCTCAGCCTGTCTTCACTATGCTTTCTTGTAGTATTATTGCTGATTTCCCTACTTTTCCCTATGGATGGAGCATTAGTGTTGATAGATATGCTTGCCCATTTTTGTACAGAATGAATGTTCTTTCTGCATATCTGATTTCAGTTGAATTGTACTCTAAAATGAACCAAACCTTCATTTGTAAAATGTTTATAATGAAACTATGGAACTGTTCTTTAAGTAAATTCTTCCCAAATTCATTTTAATTTAAATTTAAATAGAATTATTTGGAATTGCCAGCTTTCTGGGCTTTCTCTTTCAGAAACCCAGTCTATGAAACAGCATTGGGAGTAATACCTCCTCCCCTACCCTGCTCAGGGTTAAGAGTAAATGTCACAATCTAACCCTAAGGGTGTATCTGCGCTGCAGGATTCTTTTGGCAGTGTGTAGTGTACATACATGCATAGCCCTCATAGTACATGTATAAACAGCAGCATAGATAGTGAAACATGGATTAAGCCAGTCAAGATACTCTGGGTTTACACCCACATCCTTCAGGTGTATGTACCTAGACCTCCTCTACTGGCCCAATCCATGCCTTCTCTATTTTTAGCTGTGTAGTGTCCTGTTGCCTCTCACTGCTGGTCCCCTTCTCCTTTGCAGGGAAAGACTCCAACAGTGGACGGGGGGGTCAGGGGTGGGAGGGGAAGGCTGCCAGATCCCAACAGCTGGAGCCTTTCTCCTATGCAGGGGAAGACTCCAGCAACTCCCCACTGGTGGAGCCATTCCCTGCCACAAGCAAAGGCTCCAGCAGCTGTGAAAGGCTCTGCCAGCTCCCCCACTGTTGAAGCCCTTCCTCTGGAAGGGAGTAAGCAGCAGGGAAAGAAAGGCTCTGGAAGTGGGGAGATAGCAGGCAAAGGCTCTGGCAGCGGGGAAACAGCTGAAGCCTTTGCCTGCTGCATCCCATCTGCCAGAGCCTTTCACTGCCACGTGTAGCTATGCACCACAGTGTGGATGCAGTGTGCGTTTGACTGCAGTACGTAGCTATACATATACTGCATGCCGCCGAAAGTGGTTTGTAGTGTAAACTTAGCCTAATATAAATATAAAGACCAGACGAAGAGAAATAGTCACATATAAAATATAAGAAGAGAAAAACATTACAGAGTAATAGATCTCTTCCCCTATGGAAAAGTCCTACAGAATGTAATGGGGATTAAACCAATAGGGTTCTGTTGAAATTACTGTAAAAACCTATGCGATTTGATGGAGAATTATAGACTTCGACAATTTGATTTTCTATTGGTTGATTTCTGTTAAATCCTGTAGTAGAGGAAATGTCTGGTTTTGCATCTTAGAATGGAATGTATTCAGCTACTAAGTGTTCTTTAAAATCTGCACCAGTCCTTTTCAGCTTACTCACATAAGCGGTCCTTACAGGAATGAAGTCTGCGGGGTCAGACTCTGTAGAAGTAATACATACTTTATTATATTAATATTACAGCACATTTTCACCCAACATTGGGTTAATTGTCTTTTCATTTTTTCTCCCAGATTGTGGTTTAAATGTTCACAAGCAGTGTTCCAAGATGGTCCCAAATGACTGCAAGCCAGATCTGAAGCATGTCAAAAAAGTGTACAGCTGTGACCTTACAACGCTAGTAAAAGCACACATCACTAAAAGGCCAATGGTAGTAGACATGTGTATTAGAGAAATTGAATCTAGAGGTAAGACATCGTTAATGGGCTTTGGTTACTTTAATGATAATCCCTTTAGATTGATCTGGGTCATCTGGGTTTTCGCTGAATTCATGATTGCTCAAAACAGTTTCAAACGGGGCATTTTATGACTGCCAATTATCCTACACAGTTCGTATCATACTTGGTGTTGGTTCACAAATATCTGTGATTTTTTTAAAAAGCTCTGCTGAAATTACTTAATGTCTTACAAGGACTTCTCTAATTAATATACAAGAGATGGACAGATGCATGTTTTATATAGTACTGTTTTGACATAGATACATGCTTGCTAAACTCCAGTCTTGGATGATCTCCTATCTTATTGATGTACATGTGCATCTTCCTCTTCTTTATACTTCCCATGGTATTTTAATCAGAAAGATTAACACAGTAAAAATTAGACTAGTCGGTATTTACATATTTCATCTTCCTTGTTCTCCCAGCCCACATTTAATATTCTTTACTAGAATATATGGTTTGCATCTAAAATATTTACTGTACATCTAATATGTTAATCTCAATTAGCTGGTTAAAAAGAATTAGCTTGTAATTGGTCTAATCTGTTTGTTCACCCCGGGAATCATTATCATAAACATGATTACACAAAATGTTTGGGAGCTGAGCTGAACAATGTGGTTGATGCAAGGGTCAGAGTTAAAGGGATGGGGGTGAAATTATATTCCAAATGAAAAACCTGGTAAAGCTTTTAAAGCCTAACTAACCTTGTTGCCTCGTTGCCTTAAGTGAAGAACCTGACCAGGGACAAGCCAGTTTTAAGGGAGATGCAAAGTTAATACTAATTTTAAAAATGTTCTCTCCTAACAGGTCTTAATTCTGAAGGACTATACAGAGTTTCAGGCTTTAGTGACCTAATTGAAGACGTCAAAATGGCATTTGACAGAGGTATCTGCTGCAACTTTTATGCTAGCACATTGTGAAGGATTCTGTTCAGCCCAGGGATTCCTCAACACAGGCTCCATCTGCCTGTTGGGCTCTGCAGATGCAGAGGCTGGTCATTATGCTGAGTGGAGGGGTACTCTCCCCTTGGAAAGACACATAAATCCCATTTTGGCCTGGGTTGCTAAAAGCTGCCCTTTTCCCTTCGGCAGAGTTTGTGTCGCCACAGTGCCTGACTATGAGAGTCAGGCTCTTGGCAATGATGTCATTGGGTCAGAAAGTACTGAACGTTCTCAGTTATTGCCCTGATTTACTAGGGAACCCCCAAGCTCCTCTTTTAGTGGGACCATGAGTCAGCTGGAGAAGAATCTTAAAGGAGCAATGCAACTCGAAGCCCTCTCCCTGGATGATAGCTCCAAAATAATAAGGAACCCCTGGGCTAAACATCCTTCCTCTTCCACCAAAGGCAATGAGAGAAGTAAGGAGTTCCCACCCTCAGTACCCCATGGTAGCAGTCGGTGGTGGAGAGGTGTGCTCCCTCCTCATATGTTTTTTTTTACTGAGCCAAAAATTCCATCCCTCTTTGCCTCTCCAGGCTACTGGGGCTACACAAAGAAAGCTCAAATAATACCTGCCTTCTGTATGGTCCTAGCTGGGCTTGAGGTGCTGAACAAATTCAGGCCCTTACCCAGTGCCCACTGAACTCAAGAATAAATAGCACCACTGCTCTGAGAGGGTGAGTGCATGCCTGGCCTAGCACCGAGTACTAAAAACATTTTCATTTTTGCAAACGTTCCTCATTTCCCATTCAGTGCCGACAGATGTGTTTTTGGCAAAGTGATATGTTCAGATTAGTTGATCTGCAACACATTTTTACAACACAGCCAGTCACCATTAAAACAGTCACACAGGTTTCTGCATAAAATTTTTTTCTTAACCTGAGATTGAAAAAAGAACTGGTATCTGTATAAAAGGCATTAGGCTTTATCCTGAAAAAGTAAAATTCCCAGTCAAGCAACAGTTTTTATTGGTTAGTTTACATACTCCAGAATCAGTGGCTGTGCTGATCTTAATAATTGCTAAACAGTATAGATTTTTTCATTGAATATTAGTCTAGATCTATTTATATTTTTAAAACATTAATGTCAGCTGTTTTCTGTACACAGATGGGGAAAAAGCAGATATTTCTGTGAATATGTATGAAGATATCAATATTATCACGGGTGCACTTAAATTGTACTTCAGGGATTTGCCAATTCCGCTTATCACATATGATGCCTACCCAAAATTTATAGATTCTGCAAGTAAGTGTAAAATAACATTTTTCCTGTTTTTCTTTCTGCGCCTTTTTCTCTCTTTTTTTTGTTTTTTAACATGTGTTATTAATTAAGTACTACTTATGCTCTTCACATGGGTGCTATAAATTGAGATGAAAGCAGGACTAAGTATGTGTCATAGATTATAAGAATGTGGTACTAAGTGATCTTTGTTTCAGTTTCTCCTCCATTTTTCTCAAATGTTTCCTTTTCACTACACATACTGGAAAGATATGTTCTTCTTCAAGTAGTGTCCCGATGAGTGCTCTACCCTTGGTGTGCATGCATGCCACTCTCAATAGGAGATTTTCATTAACAGTGTCCGTTCAGCCCACACACGTGCTGTTGATGTTCTTGTACTCTGTACCAAGGCTATATCAGACTGCGCAAGCAAACCACCCTCTCGGTTCCTTCTCAACTGCCTGAGCTGGAGACGGAGCTAGTGTGTCCGCTTCTTGTCTACCACGGTAGTTTTGGAGCGTCTTGTTAGTTAGTGTAGTTAGTTCAGTATTTGTTTAGCATTTGTGTAAAAAATTAAATTAAAAAAAAAACTTTTCTGGTTATAGAGACTCCCTCTGGGGAAATTCTCCTTGAGATGGACATGCCCAGTTCACCAGAGTATGTATATATATATATTTCTTACTATATATTCCATTCTGTGCATCTGATGGAGTGGGCTGTAGCCCACAAAAGCTTATGCTCAAATAAATTTGTTAGTCTCTAAGGTGTCACAAGTAATCCTGTTCTTCCTAGGAAGATAAATCCTTAGAACCCTCCTCCAAAGCCTCTCCAAAAAGGAAATACAGTTCCTCTCTCAGCCAGTCCCCCTCATAAAGGCCTCTGTCCCCAGCTAGATATATGGCCTCCGAGAGGTCTTCCTCAGGGCTAGGTACCATAGGTGGGAAAGGCTTCTCCATTATGGGGGATGCGGGAAAATACCACAGCTCTAAAACTAAACAGGGATCCATGAAGACACTGGTATTGTCATCTGGGGACGGTACCAAACATATAAGATCATTACCGTCACCTCAGACGCCACTCTGTGTGTCCTTCCCACATGGTACAATATAAGTCTTCAACCTCATCAGGGCCAACCTCAAAGCATTCTACAGCTCTGGTACCGTCGGATAAGGACAAACACTCAACACCACAGGATTTCAGATACCAGAAGGAACTGGCGAAGACTGCTGAACCAGAATCTTCATTGTTAGCATGTACTGAGCGTCTCCCGGTACTGGAAACTTCTTAGTCTCCAGATCCCTTTACCGCTCTGGTGCCTTCGCCTCACCCCGCCCCATTCTCTGAGAGCTCCTCCATTCAAAGAAGAAGAGAATGATGATGATGATGACTCGTCCTCCGTTTCTTCCATTTCAGTGCAGGGTTCTCTGGTACACACTTACACTAACCCTGTCTCCTGAAGGGGTATGAAAGGTGCTCCGGAAGCTCATCACTCCTGGTTTTAATAATCCTGGATGCCACCCCTTCCCCTGTATGCACCTCAAAGGCAATATTAGGATCCCCGGGAAGCCTATTGTTGGCAGTTTTCTAGGGCCCTGACCCTATTCCATCGGAATGATAGGGAGACCCAAGCTTCCCCACCCCAGCATCAGGAAGAAACATTTGAGGAGCAGGAGTCCAGGGCAACTAAAGAAGCCACAAGTCAGACCACCATCTCAGCCTCTTTGCCAGATGAGGCCCTGATACTTCTCCCCTGCCCCCCATGTGCAGCCAATTATTTTTGCCAGTTCCAGGACCTTGTTAAGTGGGTGACAGACTCTCTGCAGATACCCTGAGGAGGTCAGGGAACCCCAGCACGAGCTATTGGACATTCTGCACTCTGCCTTCCCCATTATCAAGTTGCCTTCCCCATTATCAAGGCTCTACTGGAACACATAGGAAATGCCAGCTACAGTGACATCCACTTGTAAAAGGGCTGACAAAAAATATTATGTCCCCTCCAAGGACTCTGAATTCCTTGTGACAAAATTCCTTATCTATCTTAGTGGCTCCTGCACTTATTGGTGGATTTGTTCGCCTCAGAGATTCACCATGTGGGTCAAGGAACAGCCCAGAGACCACCTCCTCTGGTAGAACCCACAATCCAAGTCAATTCCTCCTGTGTCTGATCAAGAGTTGGGAGGTTTGAGGGGAACCCGGGCCCGCTCTCTACTCCGGGTTCCAGCCCAGAGCCCTCTGGACTACAGCTATCTAGAGTGCCTCCTGGAACAGCTGCGTGACAGCTACAACTTCCTGGGCTACTTCCCCATGGCCTCCTCCTAACACCTTTATCCTTACCACAGGACCTTTCTCCTGGTGTCTGATAATGCTTGTACTCTTCAATCCTCCAGCAATACGCCTTCCCACTCTTATCTCCTAGTGCCTCTTGCTCCCAGCATCTCGCATGCACGCTACAAACAGAAGTGAGGTTCTTTTTAAACTCGGGTGCCCTGATTAGTCAGCCTGTCCTAATTTATTCTAGCAGTTTCTTTTTAATTGGCTCCCAGTGTCCTAATTAGCCTGCCAGCCTTAATTGGTTCCAGCAAGTTCCTGCTTGTTCTGGAACTGCCCCTGTTGCTTTACCCAGGGAAAAGGGATCTATTTAATCTGGGACTAATATATCTGCCTCTAACACTCTCCTGTAGCCATCTTGCCTGACCCTGTCACATCCTGTTCTCCCACCTACCTCCCAATTCTCTGGTCATTGATGCAGTGAATGAGTGGGGCAAACAACACCGAAATAAGTCCACCCCATAAAATAGAAACCAAAATCATCTGGACCTCTGACTATGCAGCAGTTTTGTATTGCAAATTACCAAGCATTGATGGCCAAGTACAACTTGACAAAATTTGAGTTGTTTATTGAGTACCTTCCCCCCGATCAAAGAGAACTCTATTGCTGAGGGACAATTGCTGGCAAGAACATCTTTGCAGGCAGCACTCGATGCTACAGACACTGCAGCCCATTCCATCTCTATGGTGGTGGTGATGCATAGTGCTTCCTGGCTGCAGTTGTCTGGCTTCCCCAGCAATTTCAAAATATGGCCAAGGATTTCCCATTTAATGGATGGAAGTTGTTTGCAGCGAATGCTGATGAATTGTTACATACTCTTAAAGATTCCAGGGCCACATTACACTCATTGGGCACTATACTCCTGCAAATAAATAGAAGTTCAGCAGATTGCAAATGCAGTTCAGAGATCCTGCCCTATAAAATTCTCTGGATTTCAGAGACCCATGGAATCCACCAGGAAGAGACACAGGCTCCAGAGAAGGCGATCATTTCTAAACCCATCTGATGTGGCTCCACAACAGGCATCATCAAAGCGCCAGTTTTTGATGGAACAGTCAAGGGTCTGAATTTCCAATCTTCATTAGTCTGCCAGCTTCAGTGTTTTACCTACCTTCTCCCATTTGGCAACAGGCTCTTCCACTTCCAGAATGCAGGGGAGTGTATCATCTCAGACAAATGGGTCCTGGGAGTAATATCATCGGGCTACGCCATCCACTGTACCTCCCTCCCTCCTCATTCCTCTTCCCCGCCCCTCTTCAGAGATCCCTCTCACGGAGTCCCTAATAAGGTACAAAGTAAACACCTTTCTTCGTTTAGGAGCAATAGAACCAGTACCTCCTCAGTACAAGGGAAAGGGCTTCTATTATAATTATTTCCTCATACCAAAGAAGAACAGAGGGTGGAGACCAATTCTAGAATAAGACTCCTAAACAGATTCATGAGTCCCCAGAAATTCAGGGTGGTGACCCTAGCAACCATAATTCCTTGTCTAGATTCAGGGGATTAGTTTCAGCTCTCAACCTCCAGGATGTGTACTTCTATGTAGCGGTGCACCTGTCTCACAAGAGATTCCTCTGATCTATGTTAGGCTAGAATCATTTCCAGTATCAAGTGCTCCCCTTCAGCCTCTCTGCTCCGAGAGTATTCTCAAAGGTTCTGTCAATATTGGCTGCTTACCTGCTTCACCAGACTATAGTGGTATTTCCCTGGCATCCAGGGCACTTCTTCCCGTGGACAGGTTCCAGATATTATCAAGCCTTGTCAAAACAATTCTTGACAGTCTCCAGACCTCAGTCAGAAACTGCCTTCAACTTCTGGGTCATGTGGCCACTTGCACTTTTGTGACAAAGCATGCAAAATTACACCTCCGCTGTTTTCAGGGGTGGCTCAGAATGGTTTACTCACCAAACAGATACAGTCTAGGCAAGCAGGCATCAGTATCCCAGTGGGTGAAGCATTCCCTAGACTGGTTGAAGATTCATCACTATGTAGGGGGTCTCCTTCCTCCAAATTGCACCAACAGTGACTAACCACAGACACATCTCTCTTGGGTTGGGGGGTGCACTTGGGCTCCCTGACAGCACAGGGCCAATGGTCACCTCAAGAGACCACCCTCCATATCAACCTCCTAGAGCTCAGAACGATAAGAAATGCCTGTATGCATTTCCTACCTGTCATCAGACACAGACACATGACTATCAAAGCCATGACAGACAATGTAGCCTGCATGTTTTATATCAATCAACTAGGAGGGACAAGATCCCCTTCCCTCTGCACCAAAGCCATGAAGTTGTGGAACTGGTGCATAAAGCATCACATAAGGATTTCAGCAATGTATCTGCCTGATGTACAGAATGTCACTGCTGACACACTCAGCACGTGCTTCTCCCAAGAATACAAATGGGAGTTGGATTATGAGGTTCTACACAGAAGCTTTCAGACTTGGGAGTTTCCAGAAGACGACCTTTTCGGCACAACCACAAACAAAAAATTCCACCTATTTTGCCCAAGGGAGGTGGGAGGGTTAGGTCACAACTGACTGGGAGACGTCTCCTCTTGCCTTGGACAGACAGACTGTTTTATGCCTTCCAGCGCCTCTCATCCTCAAGATGATAAATAAGATCAAGCAGGAAAAGGCCAGAGCCACAGTGTGGTTGAGGCAACCGTGGTTCTCTTACCCATTTCACCTCACTCTCTATCCTCCAGAAGATCTTCCAGCTATCCTTCAACTCCTCTCTCAGGACACCAGACACCTGATGCATCACAACCTGGGCATTCTTCACCTTAAGGCATGGTTCCAGGATGGTTTGTGGGGCTAGAATCATGCTGCTCTACAGAGGCAAAACACATATTGTTAAATAGTAGAAAAGTTTCCACCAGAGCTACTTACCTCCAGAAGTGAACAAGATTCAGCCACTGTTGAAACTCCACAATGCTGCTCCTGATTCTGCCCCACATCCTCTCATTCTGGAGTACCTGCTACAGCTTAAGAAATAGAGATTGTTCCTCAGTTCCATCAAAGTTCACCTGGCGGCCCTAACAGCTTTCATATTACCATTGAAGGTTTCTCTGGTTGCTCATTTCACAACCACAAGATTTATGAAAGGCTTGGGGAATCTCTTCCCAGAGATAAAGGTTCCTGCGCTGGCTTGGGATCTGAATTTGGTTCTCAAAAGCCTCACAGACCCCCTGTTGGAACCAATGGCCACCTGCTCCTTATTGAATTTATCAAGGAAAACTGTCTTCCTAGTGGCAGCTACCTCAGCCTATAGTCGGAGAGATTGGGGCTTTAATGGCAGACTTCTCCTTACACAACATTTCACAAGGATAAGGTGTCCTTGTGGCCCCAGGTTTCTCCCTCAAGTAATTTCCAAATTTCACCTAAATCAGACCATATATCTGCCCGTTTTCTTCCCAAAACCACATACTTCAAGTGGGAGATTGTTCTCCACACTCTAGATATCAGGAGGGTGTTATCCTTCTATCTGGAAAGAACTAAATCGTTTTGTAAATCCAACAGACTATTTCTTTTGATTGCAAACAGATGTAAGGGTTTCCCCATTTCTACCCAGGGACTCTCTAAATGGATTTCTGAGTATATTATAACTTGCTACCAGGCTGTCAACGTTCCACCCCCTATCAGCATTTCAGCACACTCAACTAGATCACATTACATCTATGGCTTTCCTTGAAAATGTTTCCATTCCGGAAATGTGCAAAGCCAGTACATGGTCTTTGGTACATACCTTCCCTAGATACTATGCCTTGGTTGATGCCTCCAGGTCTGGTGTTGCAGTTGGCAATGCAGTTCTCTCTCCTGTGCAGGACTCCATTCTGAAGCCCGTTTCTCCTATTGGGGATACTGCTCAGGAGTCACCAAGAGTGGAGCACCTATAGGGACACTACTCAGAGATGAAGAGGAGGTTACTCACCTTGTGCAGTAAGTGTGGTTCTTTGAGATGTGTCCCCCATGGGTGCTCCACTCTCCTTCACCTCTGCTTCAGAGTTTCTCCTGAGACTCGGCGATGCAGAAATAACCGAGGGGGCAGTTCATCCAGGCAGCCTGATATAGCCTGGGTACAGGGCCTGAGGATACCAACAGCACATCTGAGGGCTGAATGGACAGTACTAATAAAAATCTCAGATTGAGGGTGCCTGAGGCACGCACACACCAAGAGAGCGCTCATAGTATCTCAAAGAACCACAGTTACTGCGCAGGATGAGTACCTCTTCTCCTGTCACCATGTAGTGAATGATCCTGTTTACCTGACAATGTCATCATTCAAAGTAGCCTTAATTTTATTTTACTGGAAATGAGGTAATCAGTTAGAGTGATTGGTAATGAGATAAAGGACCCCTAGGGATGACGTCTCAGACCCATTGAAGTCAATGACAAAACTCGAATAGACTTGAGTAGGCCCAGAATTTCACCTCTTGGTCACTTGTGCAAAACAAGTCCAAGTACCTATGAGGAATATCTTGGTGGACTCAGTCCAGTTACTAGTGGACAGGAATTCACATGTCACAACTTATCACAGCTCTTCTCCTCTAACATTGTTCTTGACAGTGCATTGGGGAGCCATGGAAACTGTTGTGAGAGAGTCATTCCAGAAGAGACCTTTCAGAAAAAGAGGAAGGCACATTGATTAAAGCAAAACCGAAGCTCGTTGACATAATCTGGAGATAAACAGTTAGATTTAATCATGAGGGCTCCTTTCAGACCTGTCACTCCCCAAACCTACTGTGTCTCTACTTCTCTGCTTAAAGTCTAGCATTGTCTGCACTGATATTCAGGGCCGCCCAGAGGATTCCGGGGGCCTGGGGCCATTGGCGGCAGGTGGCTCCGGTGGACCTCCCGCAGGCGTGCCTGCGGAGGGTCCGCTGGTCCAGCGGCTCCGGTGGAGCAGCCACAGGCACGCCTGCAGGAGGTCCACCAGAGCCGCGGGACTGGCAAGCAGCAGGGCGCCACCCGCGCAGCAGAATGTCTAGAGTCGGCCCTGTTCGGCGGCGGGGGGCCCTTCCGTTCCGGGACCCACTGCCGAAGTGCCCCAAAGGCCTGCGGCGGGGGCCCCCTGCCGGCAATTTACTGCCGAAGCAGAACCCGCCGCCGAAGTACAGCCCGCTCTTCGGCGGTAATTTAGTGGCAGAGGGCCCCTGCTGTGGGTCTTTGGGGCACTTCGGCGGCGGGTCCCGGAACGGAAGGGCCCCCCGCTGCCGAATTACCGCCGAAGACCAGGTTGCACTTTGGTGGCAGGTCGCGCTTCGGCGGTAATTCGCTGGAGGAAGGACCCCCTCCACCGGCGAAGACCGGGAGCGGAAGAAGCTCCAGGGCCCAGCCCCGCAAGAGTTTTCCGGGCCCCCCGGAGCAAGTGAAGGACCCCGCTGCAGGGACCCTGAAAAACTCTCGTGGGGGCCCCTGCGGAGCCCGGGGCCTGGGGCAAATTGCCCCTCTTGCCCCCCCCCCCCGGGCGGCCCTGCTGATATTTAAATGTTTCTTTTCAGAAACCATGGATCCTGATGAACAGTTGGAAACACTTCATGAAGCATTGAAACTACTGCCACCTGCTCACTGTGAAACCTTAAGGTATCTCATGGCACATTTAAAGAGGTATGTGGTTTATTTTAAAATAAATTAGATGAATTCATCTGAAACAAAGGCCAATCTGTAGCCTCTACACGAGTCTGTGTAAGCCCCACAGATGTATTTGGGGCCTTGTACAAGCTTTTATAAAGCAAATTCTGAGTTGTTTTTGTAAATTTAACACAGCACTACAATCTCTCCAGTGTCATTTGTTATAGCAGAATGAACAAACAAACTTAAATACAGTAATTCCTCACTTAAAGTCCTCCCATTTAATGTTGTTTCATTGTTATGTTGCTGATCAGTTAGAGAACATGCTCCCTTACAATGTCCTTTGGCAGCTGCCTGCTTTGTCCACTGCTTGCAGGAAGAACAGCCCATTGCAGTTAGCTGGTGGGGGCTTAGAACCATGGCTGGTGGGGGCTTGGAACCAAGGTGGACCAGCAGCCCCCCTATCAGCTCCCTGCTCCTAAGTTCTCTGTGTGGCAGCTGCCCAGCAGGCCATCAATTGCTGGCAGTTCAGCTGTCCCTCCTCCCACTGCCATGTGCTGATTCTGCCCTCTGTCTTGGAGCTGCTCCCCGGAGGGGGGCTGTCAGGGTGTCCCCCTTCCCTCCTGCTCCTGCACCCCGCTTATCCCATCTTCCATAGAGCAGGGGGGACACACGACAGGGCTCAGGATGAAGGGAGCTTGCTGATCTACTTAACAAAGCAGTGTACTTAGAGTGGGGTCAGCATACTTAAAGGGGCAGTGTGCATCTCTCTGTGAGAGTCTCTGTCTCTGTCTGCTATGCTGTCTCCCCTCCCTGTATTTGTGCTGCCTTGTAGAGTGTGAGGCTACATTAACAACGAGTTAACCCTTGAGGGCTCAGCCAATTGCTAGTTCATCATTTAGCAGTAAGGCATTCCCTGGGAAATATCCCACCCTCTGACTTCACCACCTCAACCAAGCTTCACAATCATCATCGCTGTGTACAGTATTAAATTGTTTAAAACTTTAAACTCGGGGTGTGTGTGTGTATAGATATATATACACACACCTCTACCTCAATATAATGTGGTCCTCGGGAGCCAAAAAATCGTACCACATTATAGGTGAAAGCGCATTATATCGGGTAGGGAAGACTGTGCCTCCCCAAACAGCCTGGCCTCGCCCCCATCCAACCCCCACCTACTTCCCGCACCCTGACTGACTCCTCAGAACTTCCGACCCATCAAACACCCCTCCCACACTCCTTGTCTCCTAACCACCCCCCGAGACCCTCTGCCCCTTATCCAACCCCTCGGCGTGTTGGAGTCATCCCTAGATGGGTGCGGGGCCCGAGACAAATCAGCCTCCCCGCTAGTCTCCTCACTGTCCACCCAGCGCTCCTGCCCGCACAGCTGCCATTCGCCTCCTCACCCCATCTACCTGCCCACGGCTCGCCTTCCCACTTGTCTGCCCAGCACTCCTGCCCGCCCAGCCGCCACTCACCGCTTGTCTTCCCACTAGTCTCCTCACTGTCTGTCCAGTGCGCCTCTCCCTGTCTGCCCAACCGCTGCTCTCCTGCTTGTTATCTGCCCGCCTGCCTCCTCACCCCCACTCCTGCCTGCCGCTCACCTCCCCATTTGCCTCCTCACCCTGCTTGCCCTCCTGCCTGCCTCTCACCCTTAACATGCCACTCAGAGCAGTGTTGGAGACTGATGCACTGATCCACCGGTGTGCACAGCCCCACCCCCGAGAGCTTTAGTGCGTTGTATGTGAACCTGAGTTATATCGGGTTACGTTACATTGGGGTAGAGGTGTAATGGTCTTTTGTCTGGTGAAAAAAATTCCCTGCAACCTAATTCTTATGGGAAAATTGGATTCGCTTAACATCGTTTCGCTTAAAGTCACATTTTTCAGGAACTAACTACTATGTTAAGCGAGGAGTTACTGTGTGTCTTAAAAGAACAGAGTATTAAAATACACTAAAACAGATACACAGACATTGTGCTTTCTCCTACCGTCTGCACTCTCCATAAGCCTTAAGGACTTATACCAGTAAAAAACCCACAATTTGGATGCAAATAATAATAATATGCCTGTCATAAACAGATAGCTAAGGGTTAATGTTCTTTTACCTGTAAAGGGGTAACACCAGTAACCTGAAACACCTGACCAGAGGACCAATCAGGAAACAAGACTTTTTCAAATCTGGGTGGAGGGAAGTTTTGGGTGTGAGTTCTTTGTTCTTTGTCTTGTGTCTGACCCTCTCGGCTACGAGAGTGATTTTTCTATCTCCAGCTTTCTAATCTTCTGTTTCCAAGTTGTAAGTACAAAGATAGGAAGACCATAGGTTTATATTGTTTTCTTTTGTATTTACATGTGTGTAGTTGCTGGAATGTGTTAAATTGTATTCTTTTTGGATAAGGCTGTTTATTCATTTTTTTCTTTTAAGCAAATGACCCTGTATTTGTCACCTTAATACAGAGAGACCATTTTTATGTCTTTTCTTTCTTTTTTATATAAAGCCTTCTTTTTAAGACTTGTTGGAGTTTTTTCTTTAGTGGGGACTCCAAGGAATTGAGTCTGCAGCTCACCAGGGAATTGGTGGGAGGAAGAAGTCAGGGGGAAAATCTCTTTGTGTTAAATTTACTAAGCCTGACTTTGCATACCCTCTGGGTGAGGGGGGGAAGTACTTGTGTTTTCCAGGACTGGAAACAGGGAGGGTGGAGTCCCTCTGTTTAGATTCACGGAGCTTGCTTCTGTATATCTCTCCAGGAACCCAGAGAGGGAACACCTGGAGGGGGGAAGGGAAATGGTTTATTCCCCTTTGTTGTGAGACTCAAGGAATCTGAGTCTGGGGGTCCCGCAGGGAAGGTTTTGGGGAGACCACAGTGCGCCCAGGCACTGTATAGATTCCTGGCTGGTGGCAGCTTTACCAGGTCCAAGCTGGTAACTAAGCTTGGAGGTTTTCATGCTAACACCCATATTTTGGACGCTAAGGTCCAGATCTGGGAAAAATGTTATGACAATGCCTAACCAATTTTTACTCTATTTGTAGGTACTATAAATATCTACATGGCAAGAAACTATTCCCCTTCTGTTGTCAAAGTATATACAAAACCATAGAGTAAAAAATAGAATTGGCATATTAGCTACTGTGCCCATTTTAATTTGTGACGTACCTATTGTTAACATGTACCTATTGTCATGAATAATCATTTCTTGCCATATAAATAGCTTCATTTTATGTCTTTTTAGTGAAAACACAGTTGCACTGTAGGATTTGTTGAGTCTGCTGAGTATGTCCAGCAAAATGCAACCCCAGGGTTGCTGCATGTTCTGGACCAGATATGTCAGTGTCCACTTATTTCAATGGAACTTCAAATGAATGTATTAGTATAGCCTGAGGAATGGAAGACCAGTAGCAAAGACTACTTGTAAAGCTGATTTTTCATATCCTATTGTTCAAGGGTTGTTGCTGATCTGTTGATTAGCAGGTCAGTTTATAAATTCTTAACACTGCTGGCATTTGCTAAGTATGAGGAGGAACGGGCAACACAATTTATAATATTTCAATTATTTTTAGTTTCTGTTGTTTAATATACTTACTGAAAAGAGTTGTAGTGAGGGAACAGCTAGCTCACTGGCTTGTTGCAAAATTTAGCTAATTAGCCATTGGTCCTTTATTTGGAATCATAAACTAGGAAGCAGAGTTTTGGAAATACCAGAATAATATGTCAAAAAAAGAGGACACTAAATTCTGACAACTATTGTATATGCCTGAAGGGCTTTTATTCAGCATAGGAGATCAGATAGTTCAGCATTGTGAAAGAACTGAAGTGTTTTTATAACCCACAAACTTCCTATGAATGGATATTTAGTCCTCTACAAGAATCCTTCTGGAGATTTGTTTTATGATAAAGCAGCAGTGTATATTAAGTCCTTTGTTTAGTCTGTGAACAAACTCATTTACAAATCTGAATTTGTTTTATTGAGAGAGGCAATTAACTGCCATAAACCAAAGCAGAAGTTTAGTGTCTCTAGACGGCATTTTGTTTACTCTTGTTATGCCAGTAACCAGAATTTGGGAGACGTTTATTCTGTGTCTCCACACTTCTTAACCATATACTGTCTGAGAAGACTCTCTATATTCTGCTCTGTGTGCATACGTGGTAAATTATACTCTGTGGTCCACCCAAAGATAAGATCGTGAGCTTTGGAACAGGCACTGGTGGATAACCAGATAACCAGCAGTAGGAAGTTGCTGCAAGTGGTGGCAAAGCTGCATTAGCAGTTTATAACCCTATGCTATTAGGAACCCAAGAGCTGTGTGATGCAGCCAAGGAGGGGTGTGGAGTAAGCCTGCCAAAGCACTCAGTTAGCATCTTTGTTAGAGTTGGTCTTTGTGCACCCTGTCATCAACCAATATTTGGTATGACGTGCCTTGTGTTTAACATTGTCCTCCTTTACAGGGTAACCCTTCATGAAAAGGAGAATCTCATGAATGCAGAAAATCTTGGCATTGTTTTTGGACCAACCCTTATGCGAGCACCAGAACTAGATGCAATGGCTGCACTGAATGATATCCGTTACCAGAGACTTGTGGTGGAGATGCTTATAAAAAATGAAGACATTTTATTTTGAATATTTTGTTTTGTTCTTTCTAAAAAAGGAAACAACAATATTCTGTGGAGGAAGGAATATTTTAATGTAATTTAACTGGCTCTTGTAGCTGAATTCCATATTTGCTAGAGCTTTTGATGTATACAGGATAAAAATGAAGGAACTCTGTGTCGCTTCTGTAGTGCCATTCAGCTGATATTGAAAAAAGGTTAACACATTTTCCAGTACTAGTAATCCTGGGTGTTTATCATGTTTAAAACAAAAATCTAAAGCTCTATTGCATGATTGGCTTCCTGTTCTCCCTGTTTTGATGAAGCTCTTTCTGCAAAAGAAACGAGACCTGGTGCAGCATCTTTTATAAGCATCTTTGTTCTGGATAGTTTGTGCTTGTAATTTAGCATGTTTCTCAGTGTAAACCTATTGTGAATTTGCTTTTATGTTCTATGTAATTGGTTTCTGATACTAAAAAAGAATGATTTCTGTGAAATGGGGCTTCTGGCTGTATGTTGACATTTCCTATCATTCTTTTCCCACTTTCTTGGGTGATTTCTTCCTGGTTTCTCTCAGTTCTTTTATCATGTAGTAATTTGTTTTGAACAGAAACAAAATGTGTACTTTGTCACTTTAATTCTTCATGTCGTTTATCGTGGTTGCAGTAAAATCTGCAACACTGTACAATATTTCCTTTATTGTTATTTCAGTTGTAATTTTGTGTTTTTATCTGGCATGCATATATTAATTTATTAAATTTTGCTGTTAGAAATCTCACATTGTGCTGGTTTTTAATTAATGAAAATATTTTCAATGCCTTTGTTTTCACATTTATGTTCACAAAATAAAATCTCGACTCATTTCTTGTTGAGCTATTTGAATGATGTGTGGTATTTTGGCACTCGAATATATTGAATGGCCTTTGACTGAAAAGAGAGAATTTATATTTGTTATTTTTTTGGTAGGACATTCCCAATCTAAATAGCTTGGAGTCTGACACTTCTTAAGGTTCCCAGCAAATTCTCATGATTATTTTATTTGCAAAATTCTTTAATCATCATCCAGAACATTTTTCAAGAGCTCCTCAGCACCTCTTAAAAAACAAAACCAAAAACTAATGGAAGTACTGCAAAGGCTCCAGTACTATTAACAACTAACTTTCTATGAATTTTTCAAAAAACATGTAGTTATTTGCCTGTATATAGACCAGTATTGCAATTTACAGTTACACAAATATAGGTGGCCAGAATAGGTGAATCCACTACTTATTTACAAACATACCAAACTATATTTGCTTCAGGCTTCAATTGTTCAACACTGACCCCGACACTTCTGTCCTCCTCTCCCCATCCCCCCCATATGAAGGTTAATGACCAAAAATGATAAATAATGCATCAATCTAAGGCAGAGCAATGCATACAAATGGCTCCTTATCAGCCTTTCGGCAATGATACAGCCACTCCATGTATTCACATTTTATTCTCTAGAAATGCTCCTGAGTGTGACAAAGCAATATTATTCCATCCAACAGTGTAGAGTCTGACTGCATATCTCTAAGCAGGTTAACACCAAGAGTCATACCAGTAAGTTTTAGTAAACCTACAAGCACTATTTTCTCAGCTTTCACAATTTCTATAAGACTGGTACTCCAATGAATTTTGTTTGGCATTGTTGGAATTTTCTGTACCATTGTAATCACAGCCCTAAAAACCAAACAAACACACCAGATTTTTTCATGTTAAGCTTTCTGACTCACTCATCACCAAAAATGGCAGACCAGATTTGTCCAAGTGCAATATGTGACTATATCAGGTCTTCACCTCCTAAAATATATTAGACCCGATTCTCCATTGCCTTGCATGTGTGTAATCATTTACACAAGTGCAAAGTGAGTGCACACTGGATGACAAATGTTACCATTCTGATTTGCATTTATGGAGCAGCAAAGCAAGGTCTGATGCTCAACTCAGTGGCATTTCTCAGTCTGTAAAAAGATCACTTTGGAACACTGCAACAATCCATTTAGAAATGGCAGGGAATGGTCTAGGCATCAGCGGGCACAATACTATTTATTTTGGTACAAACCAGAACACCAGAAAAGCCAGATTCACAGGAAAAGCAGGAGGCCCAAACTGCCTGGTGCTGCAGACAGAACAATCTCTGTGTTGCCCCATGCTCCTGCCTCCATGTATCAGGGATAGCAGCTGCATCTGCTGCCTAGAGACATTATCTGTAGCCTGGAATCTAACAAAAAGAGAAGAAATAAAAAGGAGAGCTCTTTACAGGGAATATTTATAGCGAGAGAAGAGGGGATTTGGGGGAGGGGAATGGGGACGAAGAGGGGTAAGGGGGGGTAGGAGGGTTAGGAACTAAAGGGTTGAGCAGTGGTGGTGGAAGAAGCAGGGACCGGGGGAGTGGAGGAGGAAGAAGGAACTCAGAGGATTGGGGTCTAAGTGATGGTGATGGGGGAGGTAGGGGATCAATGGGGAGTGTGTGGGGGAAAGTGGACGGCGGGTGGGGCGATGAGGGAAGCAGGGACCCAGGGAGTGTGGTGGGCGGAACCCGTGTTGCCAATTCATGGGATTTTTTTCTCTTGTGACAGATGTTCGTCGGTTGGGGCTGGAGCCAGTCTGGCAACAACAGCAAGAAGCTCCAGTTAGCTAAGAGATGTGAGCCTTCTGATTGGCTGCCTACCCTCCTTGCCCGCCTCCTAGGACAGAGCAACCAACCACGGGTGCTGTAGGAAGCAGGAAGCGCTCGTCTCCCATCCCCTCTGCAAGCTGAAGCCCTTCTCACAAGGGGGGCAAGGGGACAGAAAGAGCCCAGCAGCCTAGGGCAGCTCCGCTCTCCCTCCCCCCATGAGCAATAGAGGGGGCACTCCTCCCCCCTCCCTCACTGCAGCACCCAGCCAGGGGAGGGATGGAAGGGGTGAAAACCCCTGGAGCTGCCTCCCTGGCCTGGTAGGGGGAGAGGAGGCCCCACTGCAGCCCTGGGGTGTGTGAAGAACCCAGCAGAGGCAGAGGTGAGGCTGGGACACTGAACGGATGGCAAAGGTTGGGTAGGGTGGATGCAGCAGGTTGATGAGGGGACAGGTGTGGTTTGGAGATGGGGATGCAGGATTAATTGCTGAGCAGAGAACAAGCAGATGTCGAGGTGAGAGCTCCTGCAGTGGGGGTCAAAATCACCTTACCCAATGAATCTGGGAGAGTGAACACACATGGGATCTCAAAAGACAGACCAAACACCACAGTATAGTCTGTTTTTAAAAAATCATGGATTTTAGGCCCATCACAATTTTGGGGCGGGGGTCGGTCATGACTTTTGTTGTCTTGAAATTGGCACTGCTGGAAACTGGGTGGGCAGAGGTGGAAGCAGAGATCCAGAGTGGGGGAATGGAAATGGAGAGGAAGAAAGTGGGCCCCATGGAGTGATGGAGCTGGAGTGGGAGGAAAGGAGGGCACACAGAGACCGTGCCATGAGGAAGAAGGTGGGAAGAGAGGGGGAACCCTGAGGCCCTGGCCTGAAAGGACAGCTCATGCTGAAGGCTGGTTGCTGGTGGGGGAATTGAAATGGTGGTGCACACACTGCCCATGGTTGCAGAGAGTCTCTGAAATACATGGGGATGGGAGGGTTCCATATGGGGAGCCTGTTGGTAGCAGCTGGAGAATGCAAGGAGTCCCTGAGGCATGCAACTCACTTGGCCTACTGGAGCTACACAGCAAATTTTACACTGATTTGCACAGCTGTAAGTGAAGAGAGACAGTATGGCAAACCTGTTACAGCTGAAAGGTCTCTGCTTGCTCCTCATCTTGGATTGGGTGGAAGGCTGTGGTTGAGTTACTTGTTCCTGCAGCTGACTGCTCTGGGAAAGGGGTGGGGCTGGACTGCTGGTCCATAGCTGGGTGCCTAATGTGGCTACTCATGCCCCTTGCTCCCAGGATGCCTGGGGCTCTAGCTGCTCGTCCAGGGCATGGCATGAGGACTAGAGCACCACGTAGCAGGACCCCAGCCTTGGCTCCAAGCCTTGGGGTAAGCTGGGGGAACCAAGCTGTAAGCTACATCTCATTGGTCAGAGACCCCAGCCAAGTCATGGAAGGGAGACCTGGCGGCCTCCAACCACAGAGATAAAGCCTAGAGTGGCCCTAACCAGAGAAACACACCTAGAGCATCTCCTCAGCCACCCATCACCAGGGCTAGGCAGGAGAGAGAAGGGCCGGGTGCCTTAGGGCAGGCTCAAGTGAACTCCTGCACCGGTGGGGTCTGAGGAATAGCCAGCCAGGTTCCTGGCCCATGTGCCCCTCGACGGGCTGCAAGTGCCCAACACAGTATCAGGTGATTGCATTGCTGATTCGGCCCCCATCAGGGACCTGCCCCCTCCTCATCTAGCCCAGGGGATGGGGCTTAACTCCAGTGATTATGCAGAGGGTCTGGCCTAACCAGAACACCCCCATCCTCCATGTGGAGATCCTGGCAGGCTCCAGCCCTTCAGCTGGGTTTGCTCCCCATGGGCAAAGATTCATCTCAGCTGGATCAGAACAAGGGCCCTCACTCACTTTAGCTTGGCTCTTTCTGCCACAAGCTCTGTCTTTGTCTCTTGAACCAGTATATGCAGTTCACCAGGAGTGGGGCCTTCTCTTGTCCCAGGGTCTGCAGTAATTATCCCTTCCCTGATCTTAGTTCCCGGATAGGGTTGAGCAACCCTCTCCAGCCAGCCAGCATACAATCCCTGGCTCACAAACAAACAGCACTCAAGTCATGCAGCAACGCGCTGGGCCACTGCTCCAGTATTCCTTTTTTAGGAAGGACTTGAGCACTGCTAGTGCTCCCAGCCCTGTGAGGCTGTGTTCGGTGGTAGAGAAGTGTGACCACTTGCCTCCCCCTGCCCCCATCAGTGGTCAGTCTCCTCTGTGCTGTGGGAGCTGGGCCATGGCAAAGTGAGGAATGAGCAGCCACCCCTGCCCAGAGGCTTCAGGAAGTGGGGACTGGCCTGGTGTGGTGGCTAGGGTGACCAGATGTCCCGATTTTATAGGAACAGTCCCAATTTTGGGGGCTTTTTCTTATATAGGCTCCTATTACTCCCCACCCCCGTCCTGATTTTTCACACTTGCTGTCTGGTCACCCTAGTGGTGGCTCACTCCCTGCTCAGTGGAGTGTGCTGCTGGGTTAGAGCCGGCTGGGCCCAGCAGGCTCAGGATGTGGCACTCTGGAAGCACTGGGCTCCAGCTCTTCTCCTGGGCAATCACATACTCAGCTGCTTAGTGGGCCAGACAGGACCTTATCCACTGGCAGAGTAGTGGGAGGGGGAGAACCAGCAGACTGCATCCCAGCAGAGACTGGTGGGCTCCCATTTAGGCCATGCCAAGTGCAGAATAGGCTGCTGCACTCAGAGCTATTGCTGTGCCAGCTGCCCAAGACAGTGTGGATCCTGGGATACCCAAGGCCAGGACCTGGGCCTATTGCTGCCTGTTGGGCACCTACTGTTGCAAAAGAGCTTTCTGAGCATGTGTGTCCTGGTGGTGGTGTGGTTTGCCTAACTGAGCCTGGTGTGCCACTACCAGTGGGACCTGCTGCTTTGGACTGAGAGCCTGGCCAGGATGCTGCTCTTCACCATGAGTTTCATCATGGTCTCCTTCCCTTACGGCTCAGACTACTGGTATGCAATAAACAGTATGCACCATTCCAGCACTTTTTTGGGAAGCCAGAACAGCTATCCAATACTTTTATTTTTAGGACTGAAGCACTGCAGATAACATTGCTAAAGTTAATACAAAAGGCTCAAAGATATGCCTCTGCCAATCTTATCTGTCACAGCACTCACTGCTGGATTTATACGGCGCTGCCGTAACAGCTTCATGTGCCCTCTGCCATGTTCATATCCGGCTGCTCTAATGGCCCCTTATCGGCTCTGCCTTTTTTCTAATGCACTGCTCTAAGAGCTCCATACGCCCTCTGCTGGATGTGTACTGTGCTACTCTAATGGTCTCATGGGCTCTCTCCCCTGTGTGAATGACCTAATACACACACTGCTGATATACCACATTGCTCTAACATCCCCAATTCTCAGGTCTTTGGTGCAATGCCCTCCCAGTGTTGTATTCCTAAATCATCTTTAGGTCCATGATCTTTTTATAAAAATGTTTGTTGGCTTTTATGAGTTCTTGACTTGTTTGAACTGCTGCACCTGTAGATGTGTTATCTCAGATGCTTCCCTGCATTTGGATTGCTTTTCACCATGCTGCCTGTGCGTAACACACTCAGAGCCAGCATAGATAGCCATGTGAGCATTGACCTTTTGTAGGGACATCCTCCAATGTGCTTGAGCTGGTATAGAGTCCCATACAACCAATTCTCAGCAGCCAGCATAGTGTGGCCAGAGAAGAGGTCATCACAGGACTTCCTTGTGCACTGGCAATCCTGTTGTAATGACACTTTGGGTATGTTGACACTGCATATAAAGGTGTGACTGTAGCATGGATCAGTATATCCATGCGAGCTTTAATCTAGCCAACGCAAGTAGTGTACATGGTACAGACTAGCATCTGAGACCCTGGTTCCACAACAGACTGTACTTGAGTGGCTAGCCTGTGCTGAAGCCCATGCCACTATGTCTACATCATTACTATCGTAACTCACATTAGCTAGACTAAAGCTAGCACACATATGCCTACCCATGCTACAATCACACTTTCATGTGCAGTGTAGATATATCCTTTGGCAGAGTAGGTTTCAATGGATTGCCAAAGGGGACACAGTGAAAACTTTTGTTCTGAATTTCTGTCTGTGCAATATCCATCTGTTCAAGGCGTATTGCAGGAAGTGCATGGTAAACAGGAGTAATTCAGATAATTTTATCAGCCTTTGTCTATCCATGCTTTCTCCAATATGAAGTGCACCACTCATCCGGTCCAAGTGGGCTAACAGATTGATGCTGTTGACAGTAATGACTGTATGCCTCACTTTTCAGAACAGCCTTTAGAAGCACTGGCACATCTAGAGCAACATTGTCAGTTGCTCAGAAGAAAACTGGATTGGATCCAAACTGAGTTGGAGAAAAAAACCCAAAATATCAGACATTGATTGGACTCTCAGTAAGCAACAGCCAATGAGCAAGGGGGGGTTAATGTAAGCTGCTATTGAACTTGCCCTGGGCACATTCCTGTTTGCTGCTGGTGCTGGAAATGCCATCCCTCCTTGGGATGGTAGGAATTATCTAGCCTGGGAAGTGTTCAGTCTTTAGAAACTGATGCATATTGCCTCAAAAAGCCACATGCAACTGTAAAATTAGCCCAACATACCACAATCTAAGGGCCCACAACCAACTTTAGAAAGGCACCCATAGTCATGGGCAACCTCGGGAAGGCTGGCCCAGGAACGGAAAGAAGCTAAACTCCCATCAGCTTCTAAGAGGAGGGCACTCTGCTTAATTTCCTTTGTTTACACATCCCTCTTTAGAGCTAGATAATGAGTAATTAAGATTTTTCTCTGCAACTTCTATACATATGGACTTCTGGTTCATGTGTCTGTTCTCTTCTGTAATAAGCACACGCTATTTTCCCTAGATCACAAAACGTGACTATAGATAGATGAAAATATACACCAAATATTGATGATAAAACCTCTGAATGTGTTAAGCAACAAATAATCTCAGGGCTGTGGAGTCTGCATAATTAAGACTGTCAGAATGTTTCTGATAAAGATGTACTTACCCAAACACCGGAGTGGAAAGCACATTCTGGAATGTACAGTCATCTACAGTAAAATATGTGAATTTATTCTATTTAATTTTACATGCTTCATCCATTAATGTGAAATGATTTTCCTCTTTTAAATAATAAAGCTAATTAAAGTCATTTCAGTAAGGTGATTATTTTTCATTAAGTTTTGTCACAATGTATTAAATGTACATTAGGTGGTTACTGACTTGCTTTTCAGTGCTTGAAATATACTTGTAGCATTTCATTTACAAAGCTGTACCTTACATTCAGACGGTTGGGCCCTAATTTGCATTAGTAATAGGGAAAGGGGCTTTGAGGGACTAGCACAACTATTAAAATATTTGATTGACTTTTAATCCCTGGAGACCTGTTTGGATTTCAAACCCCGCAAGTAAAGTGATTGTCCACATCCCAAAACCACTACATTAACATGACATAATTCAGCATGACTGCCTGTGCCTGCCTAAGAGAAGTACAATCCTGGAAAAATGTGTGGGACTGCAGGTCAGGTTTTAAAATACATGGGCTTAATGAGGGATTGCTTAAAGATCTGAGTTTTAAAAAGAAGCCAGTTCTGGAGATGGGAAAGGAAAAACCAAGCAAGACTGCTCAGTTCAATTTGTGGGGAAAATATAAGGGAAAAGAAGCCGAATAAGTTCATTGTAACCAAAGGGGCATGTAGGAATAGTACTAGGGGAAAGTAAGTCCATTAATAGGGGCAAAGAAAGAGGACGAAATTAATGACTCAAAAATAGCTAAGGCACTGCATGACTTTTTAAAATTTGTCTCTAACAGGGAAAAATAAAGATAAAATAGAAAAGTTTAAGGAGGAATTGTTTAGGGGAAATTTTGGGTGCATAATTAGTAGTGATAACTTAAAATTTCCCTTTTTTTCATTTCATGCTACCAGAAAAAACTTCTTGGCTGTGAGGTATAACAAACTGCAAAATAATGTCTCAAAGGATTGCTTGAGCCATTTAGATCTAGACTGGTCCAAATACTAGAATATGTACAGAGAGCAATGTCAGGACTGGCCTTACCATGAGGCAAACTGAGGTGACCGTCTCAGGTGCCAGGCTATGTTGGGGGGCAACAGTAGGACCCAGTGTGTAGAAAATTGTGTCTGCTGCTGATGTATATGTATTCTCTCTGCTCTAGATGCACAGAGGTGGTGGAATGCTGTGCTGGAGGAAGGAGGACACAAGAGACATAACAGTCAGGCAGGAGAAAAGGTGAGAGGGAATAACAGAAAGCAGCAGGAGCTGCAGGAAGAGGGAGAAGGAGGAGCCTCTTATATACCTCTCTAGCACCCCCAGGAGCCTGGACTGATTAACACCAGCTTCTCAGGGAGCTTTCTGTTTCCTGCTGCTTCCCAGAACCCACTTGAGGAGAACAGGCAGTCAACTGAAGTAGTAGCAGCCAGTTAGGCCCTTAAGATGCTGATATCTTCCCTCACTCAGCCCCTGCTACCTGCCTGCTTTTTTGTCGCCTTCAATTGAGTGTTGAGAGCCACTATAGCTGGCACAGAACAGCAGTCAATGGGGCAGCATTCAGAAAAAGAAAGCAAGCAAAGGAAGCTTTTCTATCTAAGCAGGAAGGAGCTCTCCTGAGATACACAGACACAAATGTTCACGGTGAGCCTTCCAGGCCCAGTGAGGATGTGAGTGGTGAGGAGATGCCTGAACTTCCAGTTAGTCAGAGTGCAGGTGACCTGACAGCTACTGCAGCATCCATATCTCCATCTCAAATGGTGTAACCATGCACATTCCTGAAGAAAAGTGTAGATCAGAGAAGAGGATGGAGGAGGCGCAAGGAACAGCTGCTGCTGAGTTTAGTTCCTTAAGTCTAGATGATCCAGGACTGTGGATCCATTTGAGCAGTAGCCTGATGGACTTCCTTGTACTGCATGGGCCACAGCAAGTGAAAAACTTCATGTTCCTCAAAGACAATGAAAATAGAAGTTTCCATCCAACACATTACTGGCGTGAAATCCCCAATGGTGACAAAGTGGAGAGGCCATGGCTTATGCTGCATACTGTTTTTGTTGCAAACTCTTCCAGTCTAATGTTCTAGACACATTGAGTTCTACAGGAACAAAGGACTGGAAAAATCTGGCTAGAAATCTGGCATGCTATGAGAAGGCAGCAGAGAGCATTCCATAGACGGAAAGGGCTTGAGATGAGACTAAGGCTAAAGGCCACCCTAGATGATCAGCATCAAGAGAAGCTTGCATCAAAGTCTCTTTACTGGCAAAATGTTCTGAAAAGGCTCATTGCCATTGTGCGAATGCTTGCTACCCAAAACCTAGCACTGTGTGGCACTTCAGATCAGCTGTATGTGCCAAACAATGGAAACTTCCTTAAAATTGTGGAGCTGATGGCTGAGTTTGATGCTGTCTTCTCTCCAGGAGCATCTAAGAAGAGTCACCACTGTACAGACACCCCTACCTTGGAGAAACAATTCAAAATGAGATCATACAGTTACTGGCAACAAAAGTCAAACAGAAGATTGTGGCAGATCTGAAGTCAGCAAGATATTACTTGGTCATTCTGGACTGCACACCTGACATCAGCCATACGGAACAAATGACTTTAATGGTGCCTTTTGTAGGAACAACAGAACCTAGTGAAAATGTCCCTGCAATGGTGACTTGCAGAGAGCATTTTCTAGAATTTATTGCCATTGATGATACTACAGGAGCTGGTATTACAAATGTGCTTCTTAAAAAGCTAGCAGATACGGGAATTGTGATTGCTGACATGAGAGGTCTGGGCTACGATAATGGTGCCAACATGAGAGGAAAGAACAGAGGAGTGCAGACACAGATCCAGGAGTTAAACCCTCGAGCTTTTATTGTCCCAAGCAGTTCCAATTCATTGAACTTGGTGGTCAGTGATGCAGCATCAGCTTTTAGTGAGGCAGCTGAATTTTTTACTGTAATTCAAAGCATCTATGTATTTTTCTCTGCATCAACTCATCAATGGCAAATTTTGAAGCAACATCTGGGAACATCCTCTCTGACACTGAAACCACTGAGTGCCACATGATGGGAAAGTTGAGTGGAGGCGATAAAGCCTATCAAACACCAAATTGAAAAGATAGATAATGCCATAGTTGCCATTATGGAGGATAATGCTATGACAAGAACTGTTTGTGCAAGAACAGTGGCAGAGGGAAATGGAATCACGAGAAACATACATAACTTCATATTTCTGTGTGGCTTAGTGTTGCGGCATGACATACTGTTTGAAAGAAATGCTGTAAGCAAGAGACTCCAAGGTGTTGACCTTGATATATCTGGAGCAATGAAACAACTGGACAAAGCAAAGTCATACCTACAGTCTTACTGGTCAGATGAGGGATTTCAAAACGTTCTGAAGAGTGCACAGAAGTTGGCAGAGGAACTTCACACTGAAGCTATTTTCCCACCCATTCAAGAATACAAGAGTCATCTAAGAAGACGACATTTTCATTACGAGGCACAGGATAATCCCATAAGAGACTCCAAACAACAGTTCAAAGTTATTTCTTTAACCAGGTGCTAGATTGTGCAATACAGTCAGTTGAAGAACATTTCATGCAGCTCAAGGAACACGCAGTATATTTGGGATGTTGTACGATATTCCAAAATTCCTCACTATACCTGAAGTAGACCTACACTAGCAATGCAGGGCACTAGAGACAGTGTTGACACATGATGGCATGTGCGATATTGATGCAAGTGATTTAGGTGATGAAATGAAAGATCTTTCAAGATACTTTTCAGCAGGATCATCTCCAAAAGCTGTTCCGGAATATATGTGCACATATAAGATGACCACCCTCTTTCCAAATGCTTTTGTTGCTCTGCGCATACTACTAACACTTCCTGTAACGGTTGCCTGTGGAGAACGTAGCTTCTCCAAGCTGAAGTTAATAAAGACACAACTACTCTCCACAATGACACAAGAGAGGCTGGTCGGCCTTGCAACCATCTCAATAGAGCATGAGCTGGCCCAGACTATGGACCTTCAGGAAGCAGTTCAAATCTTTGCAACCAAGAAGGCACGGAAAGCACCACTTCGATTATTCAAACAGATAAAAATGCCTGTGTTTACTATGCAGGCAAGAAAAGTTACATTTGCTGTTCAGGCATTTGAAAGTTAAGTGTTACTTAAAATTTTTGAACAAGGCATTTTAAGTTATTAGTTCTCCCTTATTGGAGTAGGTAGCAGAGCAGTACCATGAGAGGAGTAGAAGAGGAAGAAGGCAGAACTGAGACCTTTCAAAGTTTTGGCCCAAGCAAGAGGGCATGGGGACGTCATTTAAGCTCCCTGCCTCAGGTGCCAAAATGTTGTGGGCTGGCCCTGAGCCATGTGCCTGAATTTTCAGGCGGATAGCCTGGATGAGCTAATATTCTGTTCCATTTAGGTTCCTATGACACATGTATGTGAGTACCTTTCCTGTTTTATCATCTATGATCTTGTGACTCTGTATGTTGGCAGCATTAATGATATCAGTGATACTAGTAAATATATATATTCTGGTATGAAGTTAGTACTGTTTAGCTCTGTAGATACTGATATGCCCACATCACCAGCGTTTCTCAGTACAACCTATTTATCCTCACAACACCTCTGTGGTAAGGATATTATCTCCATTTTATAGATGGGAGAACTGAGGCACAAGAAAATTGTTACTTCCCAAGGTCTAGTAGGAAACTTATGACAGAACTGAGATGTCAACCTAGATTTCCTGTATCCTAATCCAGTGCCTTCACCGCAAGACAATCATTCCTCTATCAATTTATTTGAATGATGAGTATATCTGCTATCTGGGAAGGTGGAGACAGAATCTTCTAAAGCCACTGTAGTTCTTGTGGATCAGCTGTTAAATAGTGCTGGAGAGGAATGCAATCAAACCCCTCTTCCCTAGAGATTAAGAAAATTGCTTCAATATTGCACCACATCTCCCCCCGCCTGCAGATCAAAAGAGTCATGATTTGTGTTGTCTTGAAGTTGTGGTGGTTGTGCTGTCAAACCAAGCTAGCGGCAGTCATCTTAAGTGCAAATGTGCATTGTGAAAACTGAAGGCTGCAACAAACAGATAGTTCAATCAGAGGGAAAAAAGCCAACCACCCTTCTGAGGCAATAAAGTGAACTTCTGCTTACCCCTGCAATACATTGGTAGGAAGGAACCCTATTATTAACGTTTTAGTGTTATACCAAATTTTTTGGGTTTTTTTTGCCTTTTTAAATGGCAGAAGACCAAGTAAAAGCTCCTAAAAGGCATATATTCTCTGAGGTGCTGACCCAGTTTTTGCACACTAATGAACATTCTGAAATGTTTTTATTATAGATATATTGTAACAAGAAAAATCATCTAGTGAGCCGTGCAATATTTGCGTTTTTTTAAGTCATGCAAAATTACTGCTTAGCAACTGCACATCAGACCTGGAAAGCTTATGTAATTCAAGAGAATGAGGGTAGGAAATATGTAGCGGATTACAATTGCGAAGCAAACAGGTATAAGGAGGAGTTCGTTATGCTTAGGTAATATGCTATAGTTGCAGGAATGTAACAACCACCACCACAAAAAGGAAAATTTGTGTATGACCAGGCTAGCAGTAAGCTTCTCACGGTGCTTTCTGTTGTAATGAAAGCAAACTTCCAAATGATCTCCATTGTACGCACACTGAGTGCTCCAGGGTTTGTTTGTTTAATGTTTAATCAAACTCAAGTCTTTAACGTGTGTTTATTGTCAGAAAAGTGATAATGTAAAATTAGCACCTTCATACTCACCCGATCTGCACCTTGTGGGGCAAATCCTGACTTGTCTTCCATGGCCACAACAGTGCCAGCCTGCAGCAGAATGAGGGCAGGATTTGGGAGGTTCATACCCAAGGAAGTCTGTGCACCATGGATCCTAGCTATGTCGCATATTTAAGATCTCTAGTCCCTCTTCTGTAAATATTGGAGATCTTTGTAACAGGAGGAACTGAGCTTGTTTTGCTATGTACCACTCTCACATATAACATACTTGGATATGTTTCTTGGCATTATGTAAGATTCTAATTACTAGATTCACTTTGGTTTATGATTAAAGTTAGAATTAGAACAAGATTTTAACTGTTAAGCAGTTAACTCTGCTGCTCAATAAGCACAAACCAAGTCTCAGTTTGCTTCCAGTCATGGAAGAACTCAAATTAGACTGCTCTCCAGAGCTCTTATAAAGTCTGCTTTATTTCCTACCTGTGGCATCTCAAACCCTCCCTTGTTTTATATAGATAACATTGACAGAGAACCCATACTGTAACTCACTCTTCTTGATACCAGGACATCCGTTAATTGCTCAGATCAATATTACTGGTTCTACTTTTACAGTACTGAATCTACTAATTTGTTTCTCTCAGGAGAGATACCAGTACACTGCTCAAGGAATTTGTTTAAGGACTCTGTTTAATTTCTCTATCCTTTCTGTTTTACCTGCATTCTGCCATATATTTCATGTTGTAGCAGTCTTGGATGATGACCCAGCGCATGTTGTTTGTTTTAAGAACACTGTCACTGCAGATCTGACAAAACACAAAGAAGATACCCATGTGAGATTTCTAAAGATAGCTACAGCACTCAACTCAAGTGTAGTGGAGTGGTCACCCCACTCATGCCCTGAAGGGCTTAAAACAGCCTTGGGAGAGGGTTGGGGAGGGGGAAAAGCTAGGCTGATTGAGGGAGAGCAGCCACAGGTGGGGCCACACCCCAATTAGGTCACAGGTGGCCCTATAAGAGGGCTGAGGGCCAGACACACGCTCTCTAGCTTCTTGAGGGAGAAGGACCTAGCTGCCCAGGAGCTGAGAAGGGTACCTGAGATAGAGCAGTGCTGGGGAAGGGCAGAGGGAGCTGGGGAGATCCAGCCTAGAAAAATCCCAGGTTGCGGGCCTTAAATGGGGCCAAATAGGTAGTAGGGCTGCAGAGGGGCAGCCCAGAGATAGGCAAAGGCAGCAGGTCTTAACCCCCTTGCCGATGATGAGTGGTTTACAGACTGCAGTCTGCCCCAGTGAGCGGGGGCTAGATGATGACTGGCAGTAGCCACTGAGGCAAGGTGGATTTAGAGCAGTGGTCCCCAATGCAGTGCCCATGGGTGCCATAGCACCTGCTGTGGCATCTATGTGTGCCCGCCTACTGACAAAGGAGCACCCCTCCACCGAGGAGCGCGGCCGCCAGACAAGCAGCCGCCGAAATGCCACCGAGAAGCGGCAATGCCAAGAAGCATCGCCGCCAAAATGCCACTGCTTCTTGGCGGCATTTCGGCGGCAACGCCTCTTGATGATGATGCTTCTCGGTGGCATTTCAGCGGCAATGCTTCTTGGCATTACCACTTCTCGGTGGCATTTTGGCAGCTGCTTGTCCAGTGGCCGTGCTCCTCGGCAGGGGCCCACCACACTGAAATGTTGGGGACTACTGGTTTAGGGGGTTGGGGTTCCTAGGGAGGGGAAACCCAGACTGGGGTTTACTGCTAGGGCAGAACCCCAGAGCAAAGGACCCCAGGTCCAGGAGGGACACAGGGCCAGCGGCAAGCAAGACAGCGGTCTGCAAAGGGCACTCCGGGCTGGAAAGAGCTAATTCCTGGGACAACCAGCAGGAGATGCCGCACCAGTGAGTCATCGCCCCACCACACAAAGGTTTAAGATTTTGAAGTGCCTTCCAAAATCTGAGAGGGATGAGGTAGGGAGCATGCTTTCAGAAGTCTTAAAAGAGCAACACTCCAATGCAGAAACTACAGAACCTGAACCACCAAAATAGAAAATCAGCCTTCTGCTGGTGGCATCTGACTCAGATAATGAAAATGAACAGGCTTTGGTCTGCACTGCTTTGGATTGTTATCAAGCAGAACCTGTCATCAGCATGGACGCATGTCCTTGGAATGGTGGTTGAAGCATGAAGAGACATATGCATCTTTAGCACATCTGGCACATAAATATCTTGTGACGCCAGCTACAGCTGTGCCATGAGAATGCTTGCTCTCTGCAGCTGCTCTGCACCTTAGAAAATCAGTCCACTTTTTAAAAGACATATGTTTATTGAGACATGCAACTTTACAGTCAGATACACATATTGGACCAAATGCTGCCCATAAGTCTACTCAGTCCACTCGATGACTACAAGGTAGCAGAATTTGGCCATTACAGGAAAAGGTATATTGGTAAGACAATGCACGTCACTGGCCAACATTTCCAAAAGTAAGGCAATGCGAAGTTCTTCCCACAGGTGCAATCACTCTGCCACGTTGCACATTTCTATGAAGGCAGATTTTAAGCAGTATATACAAATTGCAGTACAATACAATAAGTCAAAATAATGCTATCCCCATGAGGCAGCTATTTTTTTTATAGCATTGAGGCATCAGAGAAGTTGAAATGACTTTTCCAAGTCCACTCAGTAAGGCTGTGGAACCTACATGGCCAGATTTCCAGCTTTAACCACTTAGCCCATACTGTGTGGGACATTTAATTTTCTATGGCCATACTTTTGTGCCTTGCAAATCTCATCCATCTAGGTAAAGAGGAACATATTGTCTGTCTGTTATACAAAAATCTCAAAACAAGCTGCTCTAGCAATTCTACTGATGCTGAAAGGGCCTGGGCAGTGGATCTAGCCAAAACCAATGGGGAAATGTTTAGACACATGCTAGGCCTGGCACCGGGTCATCATAGTGGCCAAAGTATCCTTAAAATTCCAGAGCAGTTTGGATGCCTTTTACAGTGAATTAGCCAGGACTGTGTGATCCAGCATGGTGCACTTGTCTGTTAAAATGAGCATCTATTGGGCAGCCCTCCCATGAGTGCAGTGCTGAAGGCTTTCTGGTTTCAAATCTGGAGCTTCATGAATGCCAGCTAGGATTGGATTTACCTTTCTCAGTCATAAATGCTCTGCCTGCTACACCTCTTACCACAGAAAAATCAGTAGCTGTCTGTGTCAAGCTGGCAGCTGAAACAATGAACTCTGTTTTCATGGATTGACCTGCCGAGAAAGTATTAAGTGTGTTTTACTAACTCTCTGATGCAGGTGGCTTTTTAGTCCGTGCATATATAAAGGAGATGGACCTACTACCTTGAGAGAGAAGACTGGATCCAATAGTGCAATGCAGGTTACCTGAGGAGTCCCTCAATGAAGGAGAATTTCCAAGAGGGAAAAGCACTGTTGTAGCTAGCTGTGATCCCTTTTCACTCTTCAAAGTGGGAAGCATGGCCGAGGAAACAGTTGGAGTACTGCCGTTCCAGAATTCTCCCTTCGGAAACTGGAGGTAGGTGCAAGCTAGAGCAACCCTTACAAACTGGGGTTTTGCCAACTTTCCCCCCGAACCCAACCAGGGTCTAACCCTGGGTGCAACTCAGCTAGCACCAGGTTTAAACCATAGCCCTGAAATAGGAGCCCTAGAAGCAGCCAAGTCTAAGAAGATGGCTTGAGATGAATTTGGTATCTTTGTTAATTTCTTTATTAATAAGCAAAACTCCAGAAAGGGGGCAGACTTTTGATTCAACATAGTTTTAAACAAGAGGGCTGAGCCGTGTCTGATGTGAAAACTCTAACTTTGAATTTCCTGATGTTGGCTAATTGAATTAGCCCATAATATTGCACTAAAATAGGTATTTGCATGAATTAATACAGTCTTCCCCAAACATTTTTGTCTGCACCCCCCCCACACACCTTACCTGGTCTGTACTCCCCCAGGAACCATGCTCTGGAGCCAGGGCTGGGAGTGGGGCCATGGTCAGGATTGGAGCCAGTGCTGCAGTTGGGGCCTCCGCTGGGAGCAGGGCTGGGAGCTGGGGGCCATGGCTAGAAGCTGGGCCAAAGCTGGGCCTGGTGCAGGAGGTGAGGCCCAAGTGGAGCTGGGGCGGGGCAGAGCAGGGCTGGATGGTTCTCCCTCCCTGCCCCCCATGGGGACTGGTCCAGGCCCTGCTGGGCCTCCCTAAACATACCTTTGCAGCCCCGTAGGGGACCTGCCCCAAAGTTTGGGGACCACTGAATTAATGTTCAGTCCTTGTGCTGTTCTTAAAAATACACTGGAAGAAATGTGAAAAGTGCATTCTGATGGGATCTCAAGGCAGTTAATTCTTTGACTGCGTCTCTTGTTGAAAATATTTATTTCCTCTGTTTTGCTTTTCCTCTTGATTGTTTGTGATAGTTATCTCTTAAATGCTGTTGATGTGCCCACTGCATCTTTTCTAACCATCTGTTGCCACCTGCTGGTGATAGTATTGAGTTGCCAGACTAGTGTGTGATGGTTTCCAGTAGAAAATGTATGCCATACTGTATGTAACTAGGGGCAATCTGGTAACAAACACATGGCAAATGTACAAATTACTTTTCAAACAATCTGCCTTCTGTTATCAGATAGCACCATAATCTACTGTCACCAACAATGCCATTTTTCACATATTAAACTGAATTAAACACTGTTAAGGTGTTCTTGGTTTACAATTATATATGAAGTAAACAAGCTTCTATTATTTATTTCTCAACTCTTATCCCCCTTCATTTTCCTGACAATATAGCCCGTTACACTGGCTTAATGCTTTTATACACAAACACACGCACTCAACCCCCCCACCTCTTAAATGATGGATTGCACTGGTGATCCATGTGAATTAAATAGCCTGAATTAAACCACATAATAGAAGTGGTTTGGAGACAAAGAAATCTACCCACCCTTTTTCCCTGCCCTGTTTGAAATTATCTTTATTCCTTTTTTTAATTTCATTTCTGGTTCTCATGTCAACCAATGACATAGATGAAGCTACTACCATTATAGCCTCATCTTTCTATACCATTTCTTCTCCTCCGTCTCCCACTATAGTTCAGGAAGTGACTAGATGCAAGTATGTGTATATGAATTCTTAATGTTAATCAGGCTGAAACCAGTTAACTTTTAAACTGATTGATTACATTATGCTGGTGCCCGTATGCAGAGATTTAACTTCAGTACCATCAGTTCATTGTTGGGGTTTTAAACTTGGGCCTGGTATTATTAACAAATTCAGATAAAAATGTAAAATCCTAAATTCAGACAATGTTGAATTAAAATTCTTCTTTATAGACTGCCTGGCTGGGACCCATCACTCCATTCTATTCACTTGCATGGTTAAAGCATATGTTGCTGTGACACTTTCAGCACCTTAGGCCATGGCTTCATCTGAGATTGGCGAGGCAGTGCTGAGAGACCAATATCTCAAAGACCAAAAGGCTGAGGTTAAGAAGGTGTTGGAATAAGTCAGAGCAGGATTTATCTATCTTCTATTAGCAAATGATTTTTGTAAAGGATCTTGAGGCTTTGAAGCTGAAAACAGTTTTCTTAGCAAAGTATGGAAACCAAGTGTTGTATTGTTCTCTCTGTGAATCCAGATAAATTCCCACTACTGCTCATTTCACTCCTGTCTCTTTAGTTTCACCAAGACAATGAACTAGTCATACTACATTGTTAACAACTTTAATTTCTGTCAGTGCATATTTAAAATTCAGAGTTCAGCTGGCCTGAGCTTTAGGAGGGGAATTTTTTGAATCCAGGCTCTCTGCCAGCTAAACTCCTTCCTCACCTGCTCACCCCTCTTCCATTCAGGCTATGGATTACTATAGGTCTTTTTCGAGAAAACTACTTTTGCAACATCCTTCAAATGTGGACCTCTGATTTTCAGCCAGTACGTTGCAGCTAGCTACCCCACGTACAGCAGTTTGCTCCAGAAATAAGGACTCTGTTTTCAGGTCTACACAGCTACATGAAAAGTAAGCCATGCTGAGTGCCCACATTTTCTGGGCCACTTACAAATTCCATGTCTGGCTGATTCCAAACAGAACACAATAGTATAGCTAGGCTTGTTGGAATGATTGAACCTTATGTTATCCCAGACATAAGACAATGGTAACTTTTTGACTGCCTCTGCTTGGGACTGAACCTGCCATTCCTAGCTTGGATATGCAAGGAATGCTTGGACAGACAAAATGTGCACATCTGAAGCTTCATGGTTAACATTCCAGTGATATCATCATGAATTTGTATCTTTGTGCAGTGTTACGCTGCGGGTTGGGTGGAACCTGGCTGAAGCTGGTGGGTATAACAGCCACCCTTCATTGGGAGAAGCAGTCAATAGTCATAGAGGCATAGAGTTTAAGACCAAAAGGGACCACAAGATCATCAGGTTTGACCTCCTGTATGTCACAGGCCACCAATACCACCTAGCACCCACACATTAAATCCAGCAATGGAAATGAGACCAAAGGAAATGAGACCACTAGGAGACTAGACTACTGTGTGCCACAGGCAGATAATAGGAGGGACTGGAGTATCTGAGGGTCTTGCAATGGCAGGGAAATGATTAAGTGAGATATACACAAATAATCCTGGCAAGTGACCCACATCCACACACTTCCAATCTGAGTTAGGGGAAAATTCCTTCCTGAACCAACTTATGGCCATTTGCATGTGAACATGTGAGCCACAGCAGCCAGCCAAGCACCTGAGAGCGAGAATGCTCTGTGCTACCTCAGAGCTCTGGCCTGCCCTGCCCAGTGTCCCATCTCAGGTCATGATCACCCCAATGCTTCAGAGGAGAGAAATAAAAAAAACCCTTCCATTGGAGAAAAAATCCCCAGTTAAGCTTCTTTTGGAGTAAGAGACCTAAAACAATAGGAGCCACCAGCCAAAACACAGGTCGAACACAAGGCCAGTCAGCACCTGAGCTATGTGGGCAGAGGGCTTTCACTGAGGCTGAATGCAAACACATAGAGTACTGTTTTGGTGGAGCTCTCTGTGTGTGAGATCAGATGCAGTGAGAAAGAAACAGGAAGGCAAAAGTAAGCGCCAGAGACAGCCAGAGATGCGCTTGTAGCCTAACCCTGAGTGAAAGCTAAGTGAGAGAACATTTTGGTAGAATGCTGCCTGGAAAAAGAGTCTTGAAATACTGAGCAAGGAAACCGTCTCCTGTTGTTTGATTCCTACTTTGTTCAAGGACACAGGATTTTGTACATTCTTTGTAAATAAACAGGATTGCATCAAAGAATATCTGACTGCATCACCAATTTCTTCTCCCAGCTGAAACTGACAAGACTCCAAATTCAGCTAATCACTCAGGTCAAAGAAGATTATGTGCAGCTGAGGGTGTTTTGGGGTTGGGAGTATTCTAGTTAAGCCTTACTTGGATGCTAAGTTACTCTACAAACAATCTTCCTTTTACCATGGAATGGGTTACGCTTAGAAAAAAATATCCCACTGCAAATCAGAGAAGATGTTTGACTGGGCAAATATAGAGTGTTAGTGTTCCTGCACTGGTGCAGTGGCTCTCAGCTGTCATTCCCATAAGCAGGTGGTGTAAAACAATAGCTCAGCAGTCACATTTTCCAAGCTGTCTATCAGGAAGCTGCAGAACCCTCCTCAGTGAGGGACCGTGAAGACTTTGAAATCCCTGCTAGTCTGTGTGTCTAGCTGAGACAAAAGGCCACACAATGAAGATCCACTACACCCACCTCCTCTTCTTTTGCTCAGGTAAGATCATTTCAACAGCTGGTTCATTTTTGGTTTGGTTCATTGCTTAATATGTTGCCCGCTGCTCTTTGTATATAACGTGAATTGTGTTAATAAAGCTTTATGAACTTGCAAGGATGACGTACAAAATGAATAAAATAGTGGCTTCTAAGTGCAATGAGACCAGCTTATTCACATTTGAAGATTAAACAATTGCAGAAATATTCAGATGATTTAATCCCAGTATGCACTGAGTTCAAAAGTTGAGCTGCTTTCTCCCTTCTACATTTGTTGCCTTTTTTCTGCCATGTGCCATGTTTTAGCACAGAACAAAAAAAGACTTTGAAATCTATGGGGATTTTTAGCAAATATGGCTTGAAATGCAATATACTGTAACAAACATTTTCATTTATTTGTGAGGAATACTGATAAGGAAGCTGAATTGATTGGCAGCTGCATGTGTTGTGCTGGGACCTATTAATAATTCCAATTAAACTGTCCCCTAAGAGATTAAGTATTTTGTAATCTTAAATATTTTTCACCAAATTTAAAAAAATGGCTATATTCCTACCAAGCCCTATTAGAATAGAACTGTAGGAAGGATTTTGTTAATTGGATTAATAGAAACCAGTGTAACTCTTGACCTAAATATTACTCTGGGATCATAACATACCATCTAAAACATGACACCCAATACTGCCCTTCCTGTCAGTGGAAACAGGAGCTGTTTGTCTGCATGTAAACTTCCGTGTTTTGCCATCCTAGCATCTTAATAGCAAGAGTTGTGTCATTTCAGTAAATCTGATCCATTTGGAGAAAAGTATTTCATATAGTACAAAGCAGCTGAGACCCAGGAGCAGATTAAGGCTGGATCCTCAGATTCCCAGCTCAACTGTCTTAAAGTAAATCATTTAGAAACTAAGGCCTGGTCTACACTACGCATTTAAACCAATTTTAGCAGCTTTAAACCGATTTAATGCTGCACCAGTCCACACTACGAGGCCCTTTATATCGCTATAAAGGGCTCTTTAAACCGGTTTCTGTACTTCTCCCCGATGAGAGGAGCAGCGCTGAAATTGGTATTACCATATCAGATTAGGGTTAGTGTGGCCACAAATCGACGGTATTGGCCTCCGGGCGGTATCCCACAGTGCACCATTGTGACCACTCTGGACAGCAATCTGAACTCAGATGCAGTGGCCAGGTAGACAGCAAAAGCCCTGCAAACTTTTGAATTTCATTTCCTGTTTGCCCAGAGTGGAGCTCTGATCAGCCCGGGGACGATGCAGTCCCAAATCCAAAAAGAGCTCCAGCATGGACCATATGGGAGATGCTGGATCTGACCGCTGTATGGGGAGACAAATCTGTTCTATCAGAGCTCCATTACAGAAGACGAAATGCCAAAGCATTTGAAAAAAATCTCCAGGCTATGATACAGAGTCCACAGCACAGTGCTGCATGACAAGCGTAACGGAAAGCCAAAGAATCAAATGGACGGTCATGGAGGAAGGGAGGGGGTACTGAGGACTCCAGCTATCCCACAGTCCCCAGCAGTCTCTGAAAAGTATTTGCATTCTTGGCTGAGCTCCCAATGCTTGTAGGGTCAAACACATTGTTCGGGGTGGTTCAGGGAATAGCTCGTCAATTTACTCCTCCTTCCCCCCCCGTGAAAGAAAAGGGAAAAAAATCGTTTGTTGACTTTTTTCAATGTCACCGTATGTCTACTGCATGCTGCTGGTAGACACAGTGCTGGGGCAATGAACAGCAGCATCCTCTCTCCTCCCTTCCCCGGTGGCAGACGGTACAGTGCAGTAGGACTGGTAACCGTCCTTGTCATCAGCCCGTGAGTGCTCCTGGCTGGCCTCAGGTGAGGTTGGCTGGGGGCGCCTGGGTAAAAATAGGAATGACTCCCGGTCATTCCCAGTAGATGGTACAGAACGGCTGGTAACCGTCTTCATCATAGCAACTGGGGGCTGAGCTCCATCAGCCCCCTCCCTTTCATGTGTAAAGAAAAGATTCTGTACTGCCTGGACTATCATAGCAGCGGGATGCTGGGCTCCTCTCCCCCCCCACCACCGTTTAATGTCCTGCCTGGACTCATACTGCTCCCCCTCATTTTATCTCACTAACAAGTCAGTGTTTCTTATTCTTGCATTCTTTATTACTTCATCACACAAATGGGGGGATACTGCAATGGTAGCCCAGGAGGGTTGGGGGAGCAGGGAAGCAACAGGTGGGGTTGTTGCAGGGGCACCCCCTAGAATGGCATGCAGCTCATCATTTCTGCGGGATCTGACACGGAGTGGCTGTGCTCTCTGGTTCTCTGGTACACTGGTTCTCTAGTACACTTGCCCCATATTCTAGGCAGGACTGACTCTATTTTTAGATACCATAAAGAAGGGATTGACTCGGGGAGTCACTCCCATTTTTGTCTTTGCACTCCCGGCCGATCTCAGCCAGGGGCACCCATGACAGCAGCAGACGGTACAGAATGACTGATAACCGTCATCTCATCACCAATTTACAATGGCACAGCAGACGGTACAGAATGACTGATAACCATCTCTACTATCTTGCAAAGGCAAATGAATGCTGCTGCGTAGCGCTGCAGTACCGCGTCTGTTAGCAACATCCAGTAGACATACGGTGACAGTAAAAAAAAGCTGAACAGGCTCCATGGTTGCCGTGCTATGGCGTCTGCCAGGGCAATCCAGGGAGAAAGAGCGCAAAATGATTGTCTGCCGTTGCTTTCACATAGGAAGGAATGAGTGACGACATTTACCCAGAATCACCCGCGACACTGTTTTTGCACCATCATGCATTGGGGTCTCAATCCAAAATTCCAATGGGCGGGGGAGACTGCAGGAACTATGGGATAGCTATGGGATAGCTACCCACAGTGCAACGCTCCAGAAATCGACGCTAGCCTCGGACCATGGACGCACACCACCGAATTAATGTGCTTAGTGTGGCCGTGTGCACTCGACCTTATACAATCTGTTTTACAAAACCGGTTTATGTAAAATCGGAATAATCCTGTATGTAGACATACCCTCAAAGTGAAATCCTGGCCCCACTGAAGTCAGTTGCAACACTCCAATGGACTTCAATGGGCCAAGATTTTGCCCTAAGAACCTGTCCAAGGGTCTGAGCTCAGAAAAAGGATTTTCAGAAGTGCTGACCTCTAACCTAAATCTGCTCCCACCAGCCTCCATTCCTGTTGCTGGATGAAAAGATCACTGGGAGCAAGACAAGCAGCTCTGTGATACTGAGTACAAGGAAACGTGTTGTGCCCTTCTAACACTGCATTAGCCAGGCTGCAGTTTGGTCCCTTGTAGGCAATAGAATTTAGTTTAATACTTTCTCAACCACATGACACACCCCACCTATTTTCACAAGTGGTTTTATTATGTGCTCTCTGCCAGTGTGAAGAGAATGAACTGACTCATAAAAATACGCTGTTACTGAAAATGTCAAGTTGATCACAGCTTCTAGAATATATGCAATATAGCAAAGGGCTTTAGCATTGTACGTTATCCATTTCCCAACCGGTGAGGGCTTGGGTTTCCATATTATGCAAAATGTACAAGGGCCATTTTTACATACCAACTATTAGCTTTCTCTGTGACCTGAAGCAGATGTACACAATCACTTTCTGGAGAAAAGATGAAAGTATGTAGGAATAAGACTGCAAGATGACTGTTCCCTTGTGGCTCTCTCAAAATGACATAGGAACTCATCATGAGGGTACGCGACTGATCAAACTAATTTCTAAAGCAGATTTTTTTCTGTATGTGTCTGCTCAGTGAAAGAGTGAGTGAGCAAGATATGGGAAGAGGAAATGGAATGAACATTAAATAAAGATAGTGTTAGGTCTGTCTTGTCTGAAGTCATGCAAGTCTTTTAATTAAGAGGGAAAGCCTGTTTTCATTTTCCATGTGGATTTGAAGTGACTGACTTGCATGCTGTTGCACTTGAAATTCAGATATAAAATAAGATGAAGCTGAATCAGTCAACAGATGTACACAGTGAGCAGATTGCAGGAACATAGCGTTAATGTCTTAACCACACAGCCATGCTGAGAATCACTTCCAACAACCCCCAGAATGCAAAGCTTAGGATAAGCTTACATAAATAAAATACAACAAGCAGCCACAAGGTGGCACTTTTAGCTAAACATACTAATATTATTTGTGCATGTTCTTTAAACCTCCAGTGTTATGGGCAAGGACAAGGATGTGGAGCCAAGAAAAAAGATGCAAGAAATGCCTGGCAATGAGTCTTCGGTTTGCTTAACTACCCAAAATGCAGGGTGAGATAGGATTTAGGAGTTCCATGAAGCCTGATTCCAACTTTGATGGTGGGAGTTCTTGATGTTTGTTGGTCTCCTGAATGGAACTGTATGTGTTTTGAATGATACTTACTCTTGCAAGCAAGTATTACTCAGAATCAGAATGGGTTATCATCCCTGATGACTATGAAGCAGCCTAAGACATGGTCTGCAAATAAAAAGAAGCAGTAAAATAGTAAATAAGCTTAGTAAATAATGGTTAGATTCCCTCACTAAAATGGCACATGACCTTATATCAGTAATATTTGCAGGATATCGTTACCAAGATCGTAATATATTTTATCACTGTCTTACTGATGACATATTTGCTGTTCTGTAGCTGGGCTGATCCTGTGCTCTGAACATGAAACTCGGCTAGTTGAAGATTTATTCAAGAACTATAACAGAGTAGTGCGCCCGGTGGACGATCATCGTGAGGCTGTTGTAGTCACAGTCGGGCTGCAGCTTATTCAGCTTATTAATGTGGTATAGTATGAATAATGATGTTTAACTGTGTTTGTTTATATGAGCTCATCAAACATTTCTTCTGAATAAACTTTTTCCCTAAACTTCCTGTTTGTTGTTTGAAGGATGAAGTAAATCAGATTGTAACAACCAATGTACGCCTGAAACAGGTAACCTCTGAATCTCATTATTCTTGCTATTCCAAAGCAAACTATTGCCCTGCACCTAATCAGGAATGTGCTACTCTCCAGACATAAATATTACAAACACAACATTTTCTGTTATGGTTTCCTGAAGCAGCTTAGGCAGATGGCAGAGCTGACTAATGATTTCTTTATACAGTCCTAGAACCTTGAAGTTCCATTAAACAACGTGGAGCTCCTGACAAAAGACACTTTGCATTTGACAAGATGCCCTTCTCTGATATTGTTTCAAACAGCAGATTTGTGTTACGGTTATTTTAGATTATTGAGGTCATCATCATGTATTGTTTGAACATATATAAGAAGGCGGGATTGGTAGAGGGACACATTCAGTACTTTTGTGCGTATCTACGTCTATCAATGGCATGACCATCAGTAGATCTTGGGAATATTAGATTTAGTTCCAGCAATACTGTTAACATGTTTCCCCTGGATAAAATTCTTTTTTAGCAATGGACAGATGTCAACCTAAAATGGAATCCAGAAGACTATGGTGGGTTGAAAAAAATTCGTATCCCATCTGAGATAATCTGGCGCCCCGATCTTGTTCTTTATAACAAGTAAGTAGTGCTAATAGTACAAAAACTCTGCACAGAGCCTCATATAACTAAAAATTACAGAGTCTGAAGTAGAGGAAGGGGACCAATGATCAACCTGGTGTTTTTTCAATACCTATTTGAACACTTCATATGTGTCTGAATGACTAGATGAGATGAGCATCATTTGGATTAGTAAATGGAAAAGATTGTGAGAGAGAGAACATCTAAAATAGGGTCTGAGACAGTTATAGCAAGTCCAGTGCAGGACAGAAAACCTGTCTATCCTTAGAAGATCAAGACCGAATTCTTGGCACTCACCCTCCTTATAACCTAGTGACAGGGGAGTTACACCCTGGTACTTCAGGTCTGAATTTGATCTATAGGTTTTATATTCAATGAGCCAAATTCTCCACCCAGTTACCTCAGAGCAACCCCTTTACCAAGTATATACCCTTTCCAAGTCTCCTTCAGATAGATACTGTATTATGTGTATGTCAGTTACGCTGTCCATGTCACTGTTAATTTCCTCTTTCTTTTGCAGTGCAGATGGTGAATTTGCTATTGATCAATTCACCAAAGTTCTTTTAGAACATACAGGCAAGATCACGTGGACGCCACCAGCAATTTTTAAAAGTTACTGTGAAATTATAGTCACACACTTTCCATTTGACCAGCAGAACTGCAGTATGAAGTTGGGGACTTGGACGTATGATGGTACAGTGGTTGTTATAAATCCGGTATGAAACAACTTTTTAAATGAGAGTACCAGTAGACACTGACTATTTTAACCTGAATTCTTTATTCCCATGCCTTTTTTATTGATTTATTTATTTATTTAAAGTCTCTGGTTTAAATGTCAATTGTAAACTGCTCTGATTGAAAAATAAACAGGTACTGAATTACTGAAGTTATTAATGACTGATGCCAAAATATAGAGTGTACTACCAGCAGTATTCAGCACTACAGGTTTCCTACAGCTATTCTGCACACATTTAGTGCATAGACTTCATGGTCAACAGCTTGGCTAAAGCTTAGAGAGCCAGTTCCTCAAATTGGCTCAGCTCCATTGACTTCAGTACAGCTATAGCAACTCTTTGTTAGCTGTAGTAGTATTAGGGCTTAGTATTAGGATACAGCCACTAGATTGCACATGTATCAGTAGAGGGTTGACATTCTCACTCCTGGACACACAAAAGAGTCCCTTAGTCATATACATTGTCTGTCTGTCTGTCTGTCTGTCTGTCTGTCTGTCTGTCTCTCTCTCTCTCTCTCTCTCTCTCTCTCTATAACCTTTACCACTGTGGCAGCCAAGTGCCATTTCTAGATCCACTTTATAACTACCCTCTATAACTACCCTCTTGGTTTTTAAAATTCTGTGCCAACTTGCTTCACTGACTTCCTAACTGCCTATTCTCCAGCCAATTAACTCCACTTCTTCTCTTTGATTCCCTTCAGTCTCTCTGCTTGTTTATTTCTAGAGGTTGATTTTTACCTGTGATTTCCTACCTGTCCCACTTGGAACCACTTCCTTTCTCTTTAGATATTTCACTGAAGACTCCCTTTTCTCTTTAACTTGATTGTAGTGGATGCTTTCTGTAAAGCATTTAGTTGAAATGTGTGTAAAAGGCACAATATTAAAATAAAAGTAACATAGAAAGGAATAGCTGGTTGGTTGGTTGGTTTGCTTACAAAGCCAGAAGCACAGGATTATACTGAAGTTGGTTTCACTAGGAATCAATGCCAAGTTTTAATTTATTGGTCAGTAGCTCTAATATTGAGATTTACTATTTATCCTGTCAGGAGAGTGATCGCCCAGATATGAGCAACTTTATGGAGAGCGGCGAGTGGGTGATGAAAGATTACCGGAGCTGGAAGCACTTTGTTTACTATGCCTGTTGCCCTGACACTCCATATCTGGATATTACGTACCACTTCCTCATGCAGCGTTTGCCTCTCTACTTCATTGTCAATGTCATCATTCCCTGTCTGCTCTTCTCATTTTTAACTGGGTTAGTGTTTTATCTGCCCACCGATTCAGGTACGTGCATTTATCACGTTACTGTCATAAGTGCCTGATTCTCAAAGGAAAGAGGAATAACTAACAATTAAGTCAATGGGACCTGTCAGGATCAGGCCCTAAAGTGATGGACACTATAAATCTAGCTGAGGAACAGTTTAAACTCTAAAACTGCTATTATGTAGTCCTGACTCAGCTCCCTTGGAAATCAGTGGTAAATCATCCATTCAGTTTTACTGGGAGCAAGGTTCAGCTGATTGGTTTTGTGTCTTTGAAATTAATATATTGAATATGTTAATAAACAGTCAAATGGTGACACTGGAAACCCTGATATAGCATGTTTGAGTTAGGGGAGTTAGTTAAAGTTAGTTTGTTTCGCTCATTAGCTTTCTGATGGCACGAATAAATATATTAAGCAACCCTGGTCTCTTTCTGGCCTGTTGTGTGCTCTCTAATCTGAGAAAAGCACCTGTTCACTGCAATCATTTCTGGTGCTTAATTTGTTTTTAATCCATGCCAGGATTTTGCCCCTTATCTTTGGCTGTTTTTTTTTTTCTTCAATTTCCTCTTATGACAGGTCTTAGTAGCTTTTAAAAAAAAAATAGCATGCCACTGGACTGAACAGAACAAAATGAAAGTTCATTGTGCTTTGTGGTTCAGTTTTGTCACCCTTAGTGCTAAATAGCATTGCCAACCCTTCAGGATTGTCCTGGAGCCTCCAGGAATTAAAGATTAATCTTTAATTAAAGATTATGTCATGTGATGAAACCTCCAGGAATACATCCAACCTTAGTCCTAAAGGAAGTCTCAAATACTGCCTGAGCTCTAAGGCCATGTGCTCTCTTGTGCATTCAATCAGCCCACGGTGAGGCTGCCATTTATCCAGAGCAAAAAACAAAGCCACCTGTAGGAGCAAGCCCTGATTAGAGGCTGGGTTTACTCACTTAACTCCTGCAGCACATACTCATGCTCATAGCAAGTGGGTTGTCAGTGCCTTCAGCCTGTCCCCAGTCCCAGTTGTGTCCTGGCAAACTCCAGCTTGATGCTGGATGGCGTTGATCCTAATTTGGTTCCTCCACAGTGGCACAAGAACATGAATGACCAGCCAGATTTGCTGCTTCTTGTAATGCAGAGAGATAAAAGTAGTCCAGATGTATAGGCATACATTCAAATATCCAAAATGTACCAGGAACCAGTCACCCACGAAATCACGCTTTGTTTCTCTCCCTGATTAACACCCTCTGCACTGTATCACATTAATGGCAGTGTTGTTGTTTTGTTCTGCGTGGCAGGTGAGAAGATGACTTTGAGCATTTCTATTTTGCTGTCTTTGACTGTGTTCCTTCTGGTCATTGTGGAGCTGATTCCTTCTACTTCAAGTGCAGTGCCTTTGATAGGCAAATACATGTTATTTACCATGGTGTTTGTCATAACATCAATCATCATTACCGTCATTGTAATCAACACCCACCATCGCTCCCCAAGTACCCATATAATGCCACAGTGGGTGAGGAAGGTGAGGAAGGTTATTTGTGAATTTCTCTACTTGAGCAGGGCCTTAAATATTTCACTCTGAGGTTTATGCAATAAAAATCTCAAGGTGTTGGGGGGAATTTCCCAATCCAGATAAATCTCAGGGCTCCCTGGCTGGGCAGCAAAATCACTCCTTTAAGTAGCAAAATTGCCTATTGTTGGGTAGACTACCAGAGGGAAAACCCAACACCTGGGAGGCATAAGAGACAAAACCAAGTGGCAGCTGTGGACACAGAGAAGGAATTAGGTAGGTTGCTTATATAGCTTTTTGTGGGAACCGACAGATTATCAGGCTGCATGACTCCTGGCCCAGCCAGTGGCCAACTCCATCAGCCAGCTGCCTGCCCAAGTGTTCATTGTGGATCCACAGAGTGGAGCTCAACTGGATCTCCCATGACAACTCCTCAGCCCATTCCCTACTCTCCTGTGAAACAGCATTACTCCAAAGTTATTGGGAAGGAAGGGAAATCTCCCTCTCCAGCTTAAATGATGGTCACGAGACCTTACCAAGACTCATGGCAGAGTTGCGGGTATGTCTCCACCTGGGGAACCCAGACCATCCGTGGCCACTCCTGCTAGTCTTTCCATCACACAGCTTGCATGAACTGGCATTAAACTATGTAGGCCAGACCTACCACATACAGACGTATACCTTTAAAATTGCTCCTGTCTTGCAGTGGAAATTCTTTTTTTTTAATGGAACTTTTACAAATATTCTATCAAATCCCTGCAAGGGTTAGGGAATTTTAAAAGGCCAAGTCTGTACATGCTGTGTGATCAGGAAGAAAAACCTCCACCGATTTAAAGAAGGTTGTGAAAATGTGTGTGTATGTAAGTGAAACAACAGGATAGCCGACAAGAAAAATGGACAAGCAAAAGCAGGCCAAAGGGATTTCTCTGCAACGTTTCTAGACACTGTGGGTCAGATCCTCATTTAGTGTGTCTCAGAATAGCTCTATTGAAGTCAGTCGGGTTACACCAGCTGAGGTTCTGGTCCTGGGTGTTATACTCCAGTTATGTTTGGATCCTGTTAAATCAGTATACATTTTATATGGCAGCAAGAAATTGTTTCCTGAAAATGTGTGAGAGGCTTGTGTATGATTCAGTAAGCCCCAGGGCATCAGATTTATACAAGACAAGTAAAGTGTGACTAAGGCTTGTGCAGTGACATACTTTCAAATGGAATTTCTAGCAAATCCTGTACGGGAGATTATTTGCTAGTTACGAATGTTGCACCTGCTTTTGTCTGTTGTAATGTCACATCAGTAAGACAATCTCCCTAAACTAATACAATTTATTTTTTCAGATTTTTATTGACACAATCCCAAATGTTATGTTTTTTTCAACAATGAAACGACCATCCAGGGATAAACAAGAAAAAAGGATTTTTACAGAAGACATTGATATTTCGGAAATCTCTGGAAAACCATGTCCTGCTGCCATCAACTTCCACTCCCCACTTACCAGAAACCCAGATGTGAAAAGTGCTATAGAGGGAATCAAATACATTGCTGAAACGATGAAATCAGACCAAGAATCCAGTAATGTAAGGCATTTTTTATGTGTGATTCATCCCTCGCTTTTAAAATAAGACACTTTGTTTTCTGGGAATAATAAATCTTTCCATTTCTCACAAATACACCCCAAACATAGTTTCTGCTGTATCAAAGAGCCCTGTTCTTCCCTTGATGCAATGTGTAAAGAATGATAAATAAAAGTTACAGATGACAACTGAGTCTTTGAAAAAAGTTATGCGCTAAGATTTTCCACGTGTAGTACATGAACTCAGAGAGAAGTGAGCACGGGTAGTTAGAATAGTTTCAAGGAAATTAACAATATTCCAAAACAGATTCCTAATGCAGGACATTTTCCTAATATAATAGGCAGTTTGCAGTACACTCAAAGCTGCGAAATAAACCTTAACAAAACTCCATGCTAACAGAAACATTCTTATTTCACCCCTTCAGATCTTAAATGTGATCTGCAAATGTTAATTCCAATTTTGATAAGCTTTGATTTTGTGGATTCAATGCTCCAAATAATTCCTATAGGAGGGGCACATAATAAGCATCTTTTTGCACACTCTGGCCTTTTGTACAGTACCACCTAAATGAAGGCATTTCCCAGGAAAAACTAGCTTTTCCCCTTTTCTGTGCTAAAACCCTTATTTATAACCCCTGGTTATATACTTCTGTCCTGAGTTGTTTCTAATATTTGGTGGTTAACTTTAATAACTAATACAGCACTTATCGTTTTGAAGGCTCCCAGAGACTTCTCAATTATATGCAAAGAGCACCATTGAGATGCAGATGTTTTTGGATGGGTGGCAGCAGCAGCTTGAGCTTGGGGCTTGTTGGTGAGAGAATTATTTTGGGCACCTGCAATTTAACTAATTCATTTTGGGCCACAGTATGAAAAAAAGTGCAAAATTCTCCCCTGAATGTTTGACTGCAACGGAAATGCTGGCTCAGATGAGATAGTTAGAGGTTCAGTCAAATACTCCAGTTTGCATCTGAGTTCATTTTGTGGGTGAAAACTGCACCTGAAAAAAGAGAGGCCTGACCTCAGCTCTTTTGAAGATTTGCACCTCATTTGTAAAGGAGGCTCTTTGAGTCACTGGCAGCCTCTTGAAGTGAAGCTCAGCTGTCTGTGTGATCTGTGCATCATTTCTAACATTTACAAAAGGTTTCCAAAGGCAAATTCCAAAACTAAGCTGGGAGTTTTAGCCATTCTGGCGAAATGTAGCACTTATGAAGTACTTGAAAATAGTAAGTGATTATCACAGTCCCAGTGAGAACTAGGTAAATCTAATAGTCAGTTTTACAGATGGGGAAACTCAGGCAGAAAGGTTGGAAAAGCCTCAGGTTACAGAGAGTCATTGTCACAGGCAGGATTAGATAATTCCTATGTGCCCACTCCCATGCTTGGCACACTACTCTATGCTCAGCGCACGTCCAGACTAACCCGCGGCATCGGCGGGTTAAAATCGATTGCTCGGGGATCGATATATCGCGTCTAGTCTGGACGCGATGTATCGATCCCCGAGCGCGCTTACATCGATTCCGGAACTCCATCAATCCGAACGGAGTTCCGGAATCGACACGGAGAGCCGCGGACATCGATGCCGCGCCGTCCAGACGGGTGAGTACCTCGATTTTAGAAATTCGACTTCAGCTACGTTATTCCCGTAGCTGAAGTTGCATATCTAAAATCGATTTTAATACCTAGTCTGGACATGGCCTCACACTGCTTGTCTCCCCACAGACATTGCTTAGCAAAAGAGCCAGTTCAGAACAACTAGCTTGGAGGTCCTTGTACCGGCAAAGCCAGCTCAGGCACCATTGTCCCCCAAAACTCTGATCTGAGTTTGGCTCCCCACAAAAATCCAGGGGTCTATAGAAAAGGGTGTAGTGTCCTGAAGGTTGCTGGGTGGACAAAATAGGGACCATGAATAACCTAAAACCTTTAAGTTAAAATGGTGACTGGTTTTGAACACTCACAATTGGCATATACTTACTTTCAAGGCTCACTTTGCAGTCTAAAGGGTACTCAGATTGAGTTTCAAAAGAGCCTAAGAGATTTAGGAGCACACGTTCCATTAAAAGCCAATTGGAAGGCACTTTGAAAATCTTCTTTATTTAAATTAAAACCCAGGCTAGCGTTGATATTTATAAGTCCCCAAAATGTGACCAAATGTTTCTAGTGTTCTGAAATGCCCACTTTGGCAGCTGTCAGCACACTGCACAGTGGTGTGTGGGAAGGGGGTAAGTGTTCAAGAGTCTTGGCCGGAAACACCACAGCAAATCTCTGCTCTTACGAAACGAGCAATATGATCTTTTAACCACTATAGAACACACACAGAATCTCTGTTCTTAAGGCTGCCGTGAAAAGGAAGGTTGAATCATCCCTTAATTTGAACTTGTGGGTCCGGGTAGCGTAGGCATTGCAGACCACTTGTCACTTCAAAGAAAGTGAGTATTTTTCCATTATAATATTAGAAGCCAGAGAGACGCTTTCCTTTGCACAAATCAGTAATTGCCCACACTTCCATATGCTGCCTTGTGAGGAATATAACTCTCAGGAGGTTCTAACTGTCTCCTCTTTCTTTCATGCCCAGGCTGCAGAAGAATGGAAGTTTGTTGCAATGGTAATTGATCACCTTCTCCTTGGTATCTTCATGTTTGTTTGCATTATTGGAACATTGGCCGTGTTTGCTGGTCGTCTTATTGAATTAAATCAAGAAGGATGAACATTAAATCTAAAACGTGTACTACCCCTGGCCAGGGGTAGCACATTTTTATTTACTTCATTGGCTTTTATTGAATACAATTCATTGTTCTACCTGTTGTGTTCTTCCCCGCTGTCTGAAGGTTGCACAGCTGAGAATCACTTCCCACGGGGAACAAATAAAGGAAAAATTAAAATGATGTTTTCCACACTTGGCATTTCTGAGCCACCTTCTAGTGATGTCTCTTTTGTCAAAAGAAAAGGATCTGTGCCACTGACCATGTGAAAATGGCTGTAAACCGGGTTCTGACCCATTTTAATAATCTTAAAAAACATTAATGTATAAATAGAAGGTTTAACTTTGAAACACATTACGGGCCAGATTGTGGGGCCAGCTGCAGCCCATGTCAATAAGGTATAACTGATGATAGGATTCTTCACTTCATGCTTTATCTATGCTTTAGATCAGTATCTAAACTTACCTTTCAAGCTGGCTTTAAATCTCTGATGTGCGGTTTCTGTATTGGCCATGTCACAAATGACCCATCCATTAGCAAGAGACATGCCACCAGCAGAGGACTTTAAAATTCCATTGTGATTTTCAACTACAGGTGACTGTGAAAAGTGCTTCTGCCCATGGAAACTCTGCTTGGCTCAGCAAGAAGGGGGCAACTTTCCTTTCAGGTGTTGTAGCTGGAATCCAGCTCAGTACAGGTGATCCACACAAGAACTCCTTGCTGCCAAGTCCTCAAGGAGCCACGTTAAGGAAGTTTCACAGGTAGAGCAACTGTGCAGAGGGAATGTGCACCAAGTGTTCATAGAGCAGGTCTCTGTGCCTGTCCCAAATAGCCTGTACAAAGGGAAGCTGTTGGAAGCAGGCCAGGAGCCGGATCAGTGTTTAAAGTGGTAATTCTAAACCCCTCATGGGGTGGCAGGCAGGCTGTGGCCACTTTTGGCTGAAATAATGGGTGTGGTGAGACTGGTCATGGGCAGGTGTCATGGATTTGCCCCACCACAGAGTTTTCTGAGAGATTAGATGCAGTAAGACCTATTCCTCGGTCCCACATCTCCTGTCCCCCTGCATGCTCATTCCCCTCTTCCAACCTCAGCATTCTTTCTAAGGCCTGGTCCACACTACACAGTTAAATCGATTTAAACAGCGTTAAATCGATTTAACTCTGTACCCGTCCACACTACAAGGCACTTTAAATCGATTTTAAGGGCTCTTAAAATCGATTTCTGTACTCCTCCCCAACGAAAGGAGTAACCCTAAAATCGATATTACTATATCGATTTAGGGTTAGTGTGGACGGAAATTGAAGTTATTGGTCTCATTCCTTTAATGTAGCTACCCAGAGTGCACCGCTCCGGAAATCGATGGTAGCCTAGGACCATGGACGCACACCACCAAATTAATGTGCCCTAGTGTGGATGCATAAAATCGATTTTATAATATCGGTTTTATAAAAACGGTTTTAGTAATTTCAATTTTATGCTGTAGTGTAGACGTAGCCTAAGTGTGTATCTCTACTGCAAGCTGCAGGTGTGATTCCCAGCTCATGGCAACATACCCGCACTACCACTGATTGACCGAATATATTAAAAATACAGCGTAGCTGGAGCAGTGGGAGGGAAGTATGTACCTGTCCAAGGCCACAGGCACATACTCAAGGTGGGTAGCCCCTCCCACCAAATGTACTGCTATGGCTATGTGCTGCTTTTAGCACACTATCTCGATCAGCGCTAGCATATATTTCCTCTAGCTGGGAATCATCCCCCTAGCTGCAAGTATCAACGCACTCCAAGATGTAGTTATGTTGAGGGATGACTTATTTGAATTTAGCCTCCTTGTGTCTGCGATTTCTCCAGTTAATTCTTGACCTGTAGATTGTTCCCCATATTCAAAATGCCAGCTGTGTTGACAAACACACAGGTAACATGGAATTGTTTCTGTTCCTTTACTGAAAGAGACCCCTTCTTAGAAGCAGTTTGTGGATGCTCGTTTTTCTGAAATGAACATTTGCTCTCTATGAATATGCTCTAATGTTGGCCTAAAATGTTGTACCATTCCTGCCTTCAATACATTAACTGGGATGTTATCTGAAAACTAACACAAAAGGAGAGTGCGCACAGGGGAAGGAAATCCAGTTTCTTTTTTGATCAAATAGTCACAGCATGTGTTTTGATGTTTCCACCCAGCTGTGTTACTGAAATCAGAAGTCAGAGCAATACTGCACCACAGAGAATGGGTGCAGGTTAGGCCAGGGCACTGGGCTACAGAACCTCTCAGCTTTAGGTCGCTGGTTGAAATATAGACCAATTGAGTAGTAACTTATTCATTACCATATAGGGGCTGTTGTTTGGCCTGTGTACAGGCCCGGCTTTGTAATTTGAGGGGTGAGCATGCTCCTGGGAGGGGAATCAGGTCATGATTTTGCTTCCTTTTGTCATCCTGGTGCCAAAAAAGGAGATAGGGCCAGCCAGTGAATTGCAGAGCTGCAGCAGGATGTCAAGGTGCCATGCAGCCTCCTTTTTTAACTCATGCTTAATGCCAGCATTGTATTCTTATGAAATGTTATTCTCCATTAAATATGTTTTCTAAGGTAAAAACACGCAAGCCAGCAGTTTACAAAGTTAATGTTAAAGAAGGAAGGCGTGTGTGTGATGTACTACTAAAATCACCAATGCTGTCATTATTGGTTCATTTCTTCAAGGCTTGTGCTATGGGTAAAACCTTGGACTGAATTATCATTCTACCCTGGTTCCTACTAGGTCAGGAATAAGGCAAATTGGCATGGGAGCATGGGGACTTGCTTTGCCACTATACTGATTGTACTTGGTCTATGGATAGACAGAGGACTCAGTCTCCAGTGCTCTCAAGCTCTCGATTCAGTGAGGAGCATGTCACATTAGACTGCTCAATATCTCTATATACATCCTGAAGATGTTTCTTTGTAAAATATATCTCAGAGGAGACTTTAATATAACATTATGTGACAAAATGGTGAAATAAAAATACACCATTTTGAATAACAATGATAAACCAGAGCAAATGTGCTATTTCTCATATAAGTTAGACAGCAGCTCCGCCCTGTGGTAAGATGGAGTACTGCTGCTTTTGTGAGTGTGAGCCATTTCTGAAATATTTGCTATTGGGGGGATTTTTTTAGTCAGCATTGAACTAATGTAGGTAACACATATATGTTAATTAGTTTTCCAGTATTAGGCTTGAAATTCTCCCTTTTCAGCCTATTTTTCCTGAATCGTGAATAGAAATGAAGGGGAAAGGATTGAAATTAATTACTACTCATTCAAGATAGCAGGCAAGTAGTATTGCTGTCTTAATGGTGCTGAAGAATTTGCTGCAACTTTAACAAAACAGCTTTGAATGTACTATTGTTCCTCGAGAATTATATTGTGTGTTTGCATGGTATAGACATTTGCAATATACTATGGACTAAATTCTTCCCTGTTTTAATATGGTGGAAACTCAACTTGAATGGGGAGGGCGAGGTTTGGGCATGGGGATGTGAGCGGAAGAGGCTGGTGTGCAGAGGGAGCTTGGGCTATGGCTGTAGGGGTGGTGGGTGAAGAGAAAGGGGTCAGTACTCACCTTAACCTTGGAGATGCACAGCAGGCTTGGAAGAAGCACACTCAGGGCACCTGCAGCAGAATGGTATCCACATGCCCTGTCCCAGGCACCCAGAGTGACCACCCATCGAGCTCCCTGCTCCCCATGCTGGCTGCTTCTTTTATACAACTGGCAGAGGCTTCTGCCCTGGAGGGGAAGCAGCCTTCCCCCATTCCCAAAATAACTCAGCTCACCCTAGCTGTCCCTTCCAAGCCCAGCCCAGCTGCACCCCCACCTCCAGGGACTACCTCTCCCTGGCAGTGAGCAGGCTGGGCCAGAGGAAGAGCAGGGCCCAGGCTACCCTGTCTTGTGCCCTCTCAAGTACAGAGGAAATATTGTGTGGGCAGAAACACAGATCACCCCCCACAATGTTTCCTTCACTAGCCCCCACTGTCCAGTTGGTTCTGCTGCCCCAGTGCCAAACTATATGCTCAGCATTTTCTGGCGGATGGTTGTTTTGGTGAGCTACAGCTCCAAAACACAACTAAATAAGTTCGGTGTCTGGACTAGAGTCCTGCTATTTGCAATACTCCACCAAGTGTTTTCACTACCTGCTTTGCCCTATTGAAATTATTTGAGAAAGAAGGGAAACTCCCAAGTCACATCTTGCCATTCTCTGGTACCTTTGAGTCTCTTAGCCCTATAAACCACCACTGAGAGTTAAGTGTCAAGGCGAGGTCTCTGGTGGCGTGCTAATAGGGCTAGCTGTATTTCTGACCTCACTGTGGTCTCTGACTATGTCTTCACAGGCCTCAGGCCTTGTGCCTTTACCTGTCCTCAGGTAAAGTACACAGGGTACTGTAGTCGAGCAGCCAGTCTATCTAGTCCAGTGCTTATCCAGCAGGTCTGACTAGATTGGGTACCCTCAGCATTCTTCCCTTCGCAAGCTTGTGACCAGCAGTGAAAACAGTGACCCGACAACTTTCTTAAAACATTGCTTGTTCTTAGCAGTAGGAACAAAGCATTAAACCTAAGAAAAGGAGGACTTTAAAATAGCAAAAGGTCTACACATCTATATGACCTTGAATCAAGCCATCCTCTTGATGGGAACCTGACATGTCTAACTTCTCCCAGACTCTCCCACAGCAGGCTGTAGGGTCTCAGTCTAAAAAGGCTGGCTCTAGCTTTGAGGGAGTGTGTGTCTCTTTAAACCCTCTTGAGTCTTTTGACCCCTTCACAGAGACTGATTTATTCCTGGGGGAAACCTGTCTGGCAAACCAGCAGGAGGTTGTGCCAGAGCGTCAAAACAAATGGCTTTTGCATTGTCTCTCAAATGTGTGCTGATAAATGTACATCAGGGTCCACCTCCCCCTTCCTGGGTGCATTTCCTGACAATCCTTTTACTGAATTACCACAATATGTGCATGCAGCAAACATCACAAGGACCCCACACAATATTCATAAATTATGACCAGCAGTGCCAAATCATCACAGCTGATATTAGTAATTCCACATCCTCCCTTGGTGGCTTGTACCACTGCCCAAGGGTTTGCTTCTGTTGGCAGACGCAGGACACAGAGCTCAGATCATAGTGACAGACTAACCCAGGGTAGGGTGTGGCAATGCAAAGCTGCCACAGCCAACTAGACCTGTCTCAGAAGCGAGCAGTGCTAGTCATTGGATACACGCCTCTTGGGGGAATCTATTCTTTTTCCACTTTAGATTAAATTCTTTCTCCTAACTAACCAAAGAAGGGGGCACCTCAATTCTCTTAAGATGTGCCTTGGTAGGAATGATTTATATTTTGTTCCCCAAAAAGTCTCTAGAGGATATTGAGGCTATAGGAAAGTGTCCAGTTTGTGCCACCTAAAGAGGCAGATTGGGCTGGAGACCCTCTAACAATGGGTTTCCTCTCTAAGGAAATCAGTTTGAAAATATTTGGTGCAATCTGGTCTATCCTAAAGGCATGATATTTGCTCTTCTACTTTTAGGTCATCCTTGGCAGGGACGAGTTAGCTGTATCCAAAGAAGGAGTGAATCCCATCAGAGGCAGGGAAATCAGCTGATCAGCCCTTGCTAACACTGAACTCAAATCGTGACAGACAGCTCAGTTCTTCAGAGTGGATTTTACCTGGGCCTTTTGGTTTGAATATTCATTGTTTTCTATAATCTCACCCTTCCTGATTTACCTTAAATACTGTTACATCAAGCCCTTTGTCATTAGTATCTGTAGACCAAAACAATGTACTGTGCTATCTGTTCTATCTGTTACTTGTCCTCCCCACCCTCTTTGTTAAAGTCAGTTCTACTCTGAACAGTGTGCCTGTAAAAACAGCTTTGGGGAGGATCTAACCTGCTCTGTTTACATGTAATGAGAGGTCTACAGATTATTTCTAATGCCCAACCCTGCAAGCTCTACCTGGAATCTTAACACTTAACTCTCTTCTCGCTAATTGGTGTATCATCCGCAGTAAGAGATGCTGCCCTGGGTTCCACCTGTACAACCTCATTTTCTTCAGATTCTGCCATCAAATGAATTGTGCAACTTTATGGCCTTCAATAGGCAGAATTTGGCCCTGCCAACTTTGAATGTAATACTGTGCTATTGTTCTGCAAGAATTATATTGCGTGTTTGCATTTTATACACATTTGCAATATGCTATGGACTAAATTCATCCCTGCACTCATTGCTGTTTCCTCTGCATTAACATCAAGAGTAAAAAGTTGTGAAAGCCTAATGTTGGTGCTAAAGTGAACAGTGGTTTGAATGATTGCACGTCCATCCACTGTAGACGTGTGCATGCCTCAGCAGTATCCATCGGGGCAGTGTGAGCACCTGCTGGTGCCTTGTACTGCTGCATGTAGATATAAAGGGCTGCACTGCCGCCACCCCCCTCAGTTTCTTCCTTCTGCTAGTGAGGGTTGTTGAAGCCCCGATCTTTGTATCTGCAAGTCTTCCCTCTTTTAGTGTATATAGTACCTGTGGGATTCATTTTTAGTCTAGTGTGTTTGTACATATTTAAATATAAGAATAAGTTTAGGACAGTTATTTTCTAGAGTAGGGTTCCCGGTTCCCAGTTGGGTACCAGGCTCAGTACCGGACCAATGCCTTCAAGGCCTGTCACTCATGTAAAAGTCTCTGCCAATAAGCAATCCACCTCCCCAGCTGCCATAAGTGTCTGGGAGAGGCCAAGGTGAGTTGGCAAACATCACATTTACTGAGCATTCAAACCCTGATCAGAAAAAGGACAGGGCTGCCAGACTCCAGCACCTGCTTCTGGAGTCTGTGCTTTGCCCACTATTGGCATCTCCCCACTTGGAATGAGTACCAAGCACGTCCGAGTCAGTGAGGAGTGCTCCCCCTGATCTGACTGAGTACAGAGGCAGATCTTCACCACCAGGACCTACCAAGAGACAACATAAGTCTCCCACAGACTCGGTACTGAGGCCTTTGAAGACTACAATAAAGGTATTGAGCAGAGGCAAAGACTTGGAGGTGGCCCAAACAAGAGGCACCACCAGACACACTCTGTAAGCCAGCAAGGATTGCTGACTGGAGCCCAGGGTGTACAGGTGGGCTCCGTTCCAAAGGGAAGCCAGTGATGATCTTGCTTGTACCCCATATCCAGGCTCTGCATTGCATTGCCACACCCTACCCTGGGTTAGTCTGTCACTATGATCTGAGCTCTAGAGGGAAGCCAGTGATGATCTTGCTTGTACCCCATATCCAGGCTCTGAGCCAGTCTCCCTGGTACAAAGGGGCCATCTTCACCGTAGTCTGAGGAAGCAGACTGCTCATCAGACTCTGAGGCTGGATGATATGTATCCTGACCTAGCATGCCCAGCAGCCCAGCAGGGTGCCTGCCCATTGCCTCCCGCTGCTAAAAGGTGGAGAGAAGATATTATGTCCCTTCACAGGGATTTGAGCACTTCTATAACCACTATCCTCCAGGCTCCCAGGTAGTCACTGTCGCTAATGAAAAAAAGAGACAGGGGTACCAGGTCTCTAACCCCAAAAGAAAAAGAAGCAAAAAAAAGCAGACTTGTTTGGCAGGAAGGTTTATTCCACAGGAAGTTTACAGCTTGGGATCATGAACCTGAGGATTTATACACCAGTGGCAAAAAGAAAACTGTTCTACACATAGCAGTCCCAACAGTTTCAGCCATTCCTGCTGCATACCCTGGACTTGTCCGAAAACAGGAGAAGAAGTTACAAGAGTGTCATCCTCCTCTCCTGCAGCTGTCAGTTTTTCTAGGCAAACTGGGTCCTTCAAACTAGCATTTTGACCTGTTGGTTGAGCAGTTTGCCATTCACCAAAGTACCATATCACCCACTCCAATTTTTGCCAACTGCCTATCCTGCTTCCTGAGTGCTTGGACCTCCATCAGCGTGGATCTGTGGGTAATAAGCACAGTGGAGTTGGGACATACCCTTCAATTCACTTCTATCCCCCCATTTCCCCATCCCTCTACAGAGACCCTTCACTTGGGAGCTGCTGTTTCAGGAGCTCCAGTCTCTTCTCATGGGGTCCATACAGGAAGTTCCCATGTCGTTCAGAGGGAAGGGATTTTATTCCCGTTACTTTCTAATCCTAATCCTGAATACAAAGGAAGAGTAGTAGTGTGAGGCACCCGAAGGTGCTCATTCTGCCCCAGCGGGTACTGCTGAGGGGAAACTCCAACAACTGTGCACAAGGTGCACACACCCCTACAATGCAACACGTCTCAAACAGGTAAAGAAAAGTCGGTAACTGTTTTATCTGACTCTTCAAACTAACAGTGTGCTGATCTGCTGCGTAAGAAGGTGCCATTTGCACAGTAAGGAGTACTGTAAGTAACTGACGTGCGCATTTATTGTCATCCTCTTGCTTATTAAACTGTTATTGTTTAATCCTTTGCTTGTAGTACCCCTTCATGTGCTTTTGACGTTACTATTCCATGTCCTTAATTCAGCAGCCCCCTCTCACTTTTCTAGTCTAACTTATTTTTGGTATGATTCTTTTTCTACTTTCAAAGGGTATGGCTACACTTGAAACTTCAAAGCGGTGCCACGGCAGCGCTTTGAAGTGCGAGTGTGGTTGCAGCGCCAGTGCTGGGAGAGAGCTCTCTCAGCGCTGCATGTACTCCACATCCTGATGGGGTTTAGCTTGCAGCGCTGGGAGCCGCGCTCCCAGCACTGCGGCACTGTTTACACTGGCGCTTTACAGCGCTGTATCTTGCAGTGCTCAGGGGGGTGTTTTTTTCACACTCCTGAGCAAGAAAGTTGCAGCACTGTAAAGCACCAATGTAGCCAAGGCCAAAGGCTCTTTTAATCACATTGGCCACTAACTCTTTTCCCTATGCACTTAGATTGTGTTCTAATGGGGCTTGGATATTTCACTCTCAGAAATGTCCAGCCATCCTGAATCTGTCGTCGTCTTCTTCAGCAATTACTCTGTCCAAGGGACCTGACCCACTAACTTGAGGGGGTTTTTGAAGTCTGCATTTAAAAAACCCATTAAAGAGTTCCAGAGGACCGTTTTCCACTGCTGCATGTGCCTGGAAGCAACAGTCAGAATGGGCTGCTGCTCTTAATATTCGCAGTGCAGATAAGCTAAATTTGATGGCCTTATTTAACTTCCTCAGCTAGTTGTACCTCAGCCATGTGACATGCAGCTGAGATGAAGTGGATATGGCAGAATGAGCAGAGAAACGACAGCAGCCTACTCTAAAAGCCTGATCATGAGCTCAGATATGCCAAAGGTTGGAAATATTTCCTTCTGATCACTCACCCGGGACCAGTGATTGGAAAAGCTTACTGGTCCTGAAAGCATTTGTCCAGGTCCTGCCAAAGTGGTTCTGACTCTGTCAGGTCATGAGCTATTAAACATTAGACATTAAAAGACAGGTGTCACTTGATAATCTGAACACATTGCAATATGTTGTTTTTGAATATTAGTATCATAAACATTCTCAGCATTCCCCCAAAGCTTAAGATTCTATTTGTCCCTTTGCTGTGGTTGCCTGAGAGGCAATCTGAGTCTCATGATGCTGCTGACTAAGCAGTTCCTGTTTCCACATTTAAGAGAAGCCACAGAGGCATACTGAAATTAAATGGAGAAAATACTGGGTTTAAGGACGGGGGTGGGAAGTGAAGGGAGATAATTGGACTTTAAGAGGGACATATGTGGTGCATAAGCATTGTGCTGGTTCTCTGCCGGGGGGAGAAATTTCACCACTAAAGAAATTGTTTTCAGATGTGGTAATCTTTACAATATCAGACTTCACAGCTGTCACTGGTCTCTCACATTATCACTGATTTTGATATTGATCCAGAATTTAAGATAGCAAGGCCTAGGCCAGAGTAATTTTTGATCACCAGATAGCCACACACATATCATCGACACATAGAGTTGTGTAGGAACCTGAGCAGTGCTCGGTAAGTCACTGGAATCCTGACACCCTAAATATATGCTTTGAGACACCTAGCCATCCTCCACATTTGTGCCTGGTGTTACAACCCTGGAGGAGCTCCCCATGGTGGACACTCACCAGGTTGCTGAACTTGGATTCAGTCACTGGACCCATGTGCTCTTAGGCAGGTTGGGGCTGGATAGAGTCTAGGAACAGTTTCTGGCTCTGGGCCTCTAGATACCTTCCTGGGAGGCAGATATTCTGGCTAGTACTCATTTCTGAGAGATAAGGACTCCACAGTCCAACTAGCCAGACTCCATAATTAGAGCCAGCTCTTCCAAGCCTTCCCACCAAAGCTGTGGACCCTCTGGGTTACTGTTTCTCCCTTTGGGACTACATGACAGTGAAAGCAAGGAACACATAGTTTCTGCAAAGGAATTTCTAAACCAATCACAACAGACAAAGCACAGGAGATATACTGATCTATGGCAAAATAACAAACACCTGCACACAAAGCCTTCTAGTGTCGTCACTACTTCTAAAGCCCTTTGGGTTTTGGTCAGTACATTCAAGATTCCAGGACCACCTGCTGCTGTTGCTGCTGCTTCTTGCCTCACCTTGCCTTGCAGTTCTAGTCTCCTCTCAAAACAGCCAGGCAGAGAGCCTTCTTTTTATACATTTTCAGTCCCCCCACACCACTCCAGATGATTCTCCTCAGTGGCTTCAAATCCCTCATTAGCTGCTCCAGTGCTTGGTTACAAGTCTATCTCTGGTTCCTTTGGGCAGCAGCTATCTTATTGTCCTAAAATGCCTTAATTTGAATGGGAGACCCTCTAGGTTAATGATGCTTGATTGCTCTGCATTGTTAGTCACCTGCTAACACCTTCTGGAATCCTAGTCTAAAATGGAGGTAAAAAGGCAACAGAGCAGAGTACACTCAAAAGGACATTCACAAAACAAAATGGAGTTTGTAATAAAATGGACAGACATAATCTGTCACATCATGTGACTGAATAGAGAAGATTTTAGTCTTACACCCATTATTCATGTAGCCTTCTTTCCTGCTCCCTTTCATAGGTATGGAGGGCACTGCATGCATCCGAATCAGTGCAGATCTGCTGATGGTAGGGGGAAGATTTGTGAAGCCCACTTAGAGCCCAGGTTTGTGGATGAGGCTATCTTCAGAGGTACACGCAGTGTGTCTGAGGGGTGGGCATAGGAGCGGTGCCAGGGTTTTTGGCGCCCTAGGCTGGGGTTCTTCCGCGCTTCCGGTCTTTGGTGGCAATTCTGCGGCGGGGGGGTCCTTCCGCACTCCCAGTCATCAGGACACTTCGGCGGCGAGTCCTGGAGCGAGTGAAGGACCCACCGCAGAATTGCCGCCAAAGACTCGGAGCGCGGAAGGACCCCCCACCGCCGAATTGCCGCCGAGGGCAGCAAATTGCCGCCTCCCCCAAATCCTGGTGCCCTAGGTGTCCACCTAGGTCTTCTAAATGGAAGCGCTGGCCCTGGGTGGGCATACAGTGAAACGGGGACAGGCCAATAAAATTTGCTGCTCTTTGGATTGACCAGACACTGACCATGCAAGGAAGTGCACAAGGGATGTCTATGTCGACTACTCAAGCCTTGTGAAACTGGGATAGTGGCTGCAGAGCTGCATAAGAGGGAGAATTCTTCCTCATTCTCTCTCCCTGTGGAGATTCACATTTCCTCCAGCTCAAGTACTCAGGCTGGGTGCTGGGAACAAGATTTTCACCAGAGTCTCAAATGAGTTGATCTGAAAAAAAGTATCTTGATGTAATTTACTCCATACACATTGTGGAATAAACATCTCATGAGTTCCCTCCCATGGACAGTCCATAGGGAACAATTTACCTACATCAGTTTTAAACTGCTTTTAGCTAACTCAGTGACCCAAATGCAAAATCTGGTGCTCAGGAGCTTCATGTGGATTTGTGACCCTCTTTAGAGGTCCTTGTGTCTGTGAACCCAGAATGGCAGTAAACACACAGCTGCTTTTTCTACCTATGAGCTTTGTAATGTGGATAATATTCTTCATGTGTGAACAAATCCAACTATAAATGGGGAAAATAGTCTTTTCTCTGTTTAAATGTTGCAGGGCATTATGTGTGTAATGATACAACAGCATAGAAATGGCTTATAAACATGTCTGAGGGCTTTGCAACATTATATAGCAATAGCATGCTACTCAGTGAGGTGATACTGCTTTGGTTTGATAGGAATGCAGCATGCCACATGATAGTGCAACCCTCAGTGCTGTCTTGGGATAACTACTAATCTCTTGGTGAAAGCATGAGAGTAAGACATAACTGGTTTGTTCAGCAAACAGAATACACAATCTTTGGCCTTGTAGCACTGTGAACTTTTGGGCATACATAGCCCTGAGGAATCTAGAATGTATTCAGATTTCTGATTTCCCTGTATGTCTTTCAGCAGAAGCCATGGCTATGCCTTTGTGATGAGGTGTCCACACCACACAAGCCTAAAGGGGTTTAGGTGGCTAGAAGGGACAATTAACTGCCCAGGCTGCACCTGGAGGAGGATCCAGGGAGAAGGGATTAATTAGAGAGGAGGCTCAGCTGGTCAGGAACAGGAGTGGCCTGTATGAAGCCCAGGAGCTAAGAGCAGAAAGGGGACCACAGGGAATTAGTCTACATCTACAATTACTTCTTGGGAGGAGAGAATTTGGGCTGACAAACCCAGGGAAGGGAAAAGGCAGTTCCCCAAACAGCCACTGGGGAAGCAGCACAGACCAGGCAGTGGAGAGCAGACTGCCTGGGACAGTTTGCCCTGAAAGACTTTGATAGCCTGAAAGGAGAGGACCTGGCCAGAGGGCTAAGTCATGAAGAGGACGCTTTAGCTCCTGGCGAAAGAGGGGCTGCAGGATGAGAGAGGATGATGGGTAGAGAGACTGCCAGAGAAGGGCATAGCACCTGGAAGGAGCTAACCTGCAGACCGGTTGGGAGGAGGTGTCACTAGAGATGGGTAGACCTGTGACAGCCTCACATAGTATCACTTGCAGTTGCTGAGATGGTCAGGGTTTGTAAAGGGAGCAAATGAGACAGGTCAGTTAGAAGCAAGGAAGGATATGGCTTGTTATACATGGAATGTGCATAAATGGGAAATCATTCTAGGAGCAAAAGTGCGTGGGAACAAGCATAGAATCATAGAAGATTAGGGTTCAAAGAGACCTCAGGAGGTCATCTAGTCCAACTCCTGGCTCAAAGGAGGACCAATCTCCAAATAAATCATCCCAGTCAGAGCTTTGTCAAGCCGGGCCTAAAAAACCACTAAGGATGGAGATTCCACCACCTCCCTAGGTAACCCATTCCAGTGCTTCACCACCCTCCTATTGAAATCGTTTTTCCTAATCACCACCCTAGACCTCCCTCACGGCAACTTGAGACCATTACTCCTTGTTCTGTCATCTGGAACCACTGAGAACAGCCGCGCTCCATCTTCTTTGGAACCCTCCTTCAAGTAGTTGAAGGCTACTATCACCCCCTCCTCCCCCACACACACACAGTCTTCTTTTCTGCAGACTAAATAAACCCAGTTCTCTCAGCCTCTCCTCATAAGTCATGTGCCCCAGCCCTCTAATCATTTTTGTTGTCCTCCGCTGGACTCTCTCCAATTTGTCCACATCCTTTCTGTAGTGGGGCCCCCCCCACCCCAAAACTGGACACAATACTCCAGATGTGGCCTCACCAGTGCTGAATAGAGGGGAATAATCACTTCCCTCGATCTGCTGGCAATGCTTCTGCTAATGCAGCCCAATATGCCGTTAGCCTTCTTGGCAACAAGGGCACACTGTTGGATCATATCCAGTTTCTCATCCACTGTAATCCCCAGGTCCTTTTCTGCAGAACTGCTGCTTAGCCAGTTGGTCCCCAGCCTGTAGCAGTGCATGGGATTCTTCCATCCAAAGTGCAGGACTCTGCACTTGTCCTTGTTGAACCTCATCGGATTTCTTTTAGCCCAATTCTCCGATTTGTCTAGGTCACTCTGGACCCTATCCCTTCCCTCCAGCATATCTACCTCTCCCCCCAGCTTAGTGTCATCTGCAAACTTGCTGAGGGTGCAATCCATCCCATTATCCAGAACATTAATGAAGATGTTGAAAAAACCCAGCCCCAGGACAGACCCCTGGGGCACTCTGCTTGATACCAGCTGCCAACTAGACATCAAGCCGTTGATCACTACCCATTGAGCCCGACGATCTAGCCAGCTTTCTATCCACCTTATTGTCCATTCATCCAATCCATGCTTTTTAACTTGCTAGCAAGAATACTGTGGGAGACTGTATCAAAAGCTTTGCTAAAGTCAAGATATATTACATCCATCACTTTCCCCATATCCACAGAGCCAGTTATCTCATCATAGAAGGTAATCAGATTGGTCAGGCATCACTTGCCCTGGGTGAATCCATGTTGACTGTTCCTGATAACCTTCCTCTCCTCCAAGTACTTCAAAATGAATTCCTTGAGAATCTGCTGCATGATTTTTCCGGAGACTGTAGTTCCCTGGATTCTCCTTCTTCCTTTTTTAAAAGATGGGCATTATATTTGCCTTTTTCCAGTCATCCAGGACCTCCCCCAATAGCTATGAGTTTTCAAAGATAATAGCCAATGACGCTGCAATCACATCAGCCAACTCCCTCAGCACCCTCGGATGCACTAGATCCGGCTCCATGGACTTGTGCATGTCCAGCTTTTTAAAATAGTCTTTAACCTGTTCTTTCCCCACTGAGGGCTGTTGGTCTCCTCCCCATACTGTGCTGCCCAGTGCAGCAGTCTGGCAGCTGACCTTGTCTGTGAAGACTGAAGCAAAAAAAGTATGGCATACTTCAGCTTTTTCCATATCATCTTGCCTGAGGAGATTGTGAAGGTTAGGACTATAACAGGGTTTAAAAGAGAACTAGATAAATTCATGGAGATTAAGTCCATTAATGGCTATTAGCCAGGATGGGTAAGGAATGGTGTCCCTAGCCTCTGTTTGTCAGAGGGTAGAGATGGATGGCAGGAGAGAGATCACTTGATCATTACCTGTTAGGTTTACACCCTCTGGGTCACCTGGCATTGGCCGCTGTCAGCAGACAGGCTACTGGGCTGGATAGACCTTTAGTTTGACCCAGTATGGCGGTTCTTATGTTCTTATTTGTCACTAGATTGCCTCCCCCATTCAGTTAAAGTCCCACACTTTCCCTGACCTTCTTGTTGTAGAAACCCTTCTTGTTACCCTTCACATCCCTTGCTAGCTACAACTCCAGTTGTGCTTTGGCCTTCCTGATTACACCCCTGCATGCTCAAGCAATATATTTATACTCCTCCTCTAGTCATCTGTCCAAGTTTCCACTTCTTGTAAGCTTCCTTTTTGTGTTTAAGCTCGCTGAAGATTTCACTGTTAAATCAAGCTGGTCACCTGCCATATTTGCTATTCTTTCTGCACATCAGTATGGTTTGTTCCTGAGACCTCAATAAGACTTCTTTGAAATACAGCCAGCTCTATATTGGGCTGTGATGGACAGTAGTACAGAATGGAGAGTCCCTTCCATCCTTCTACCCACGGCAGCTAAAAAGCAATGCCCAGGATATTCCCTGCTAAGCTACTATGTCACCAGCACTTTTATTTGGAGCACTATTTCATTCAGGTGCACAGCACTGGGCTATGGGGCATTAACAGAAGTTTTCTTTGTAGAAAACTGGGTGAAGCCAAGGTTAAAGGAAGAAGAATCTGTTGCTTGCCCGTTAAAGCAATTTCTATATGAACAAGTTAATTGAGGTAAGACAACAAATTCTGCTCAGAGGCCTCATGTGGAGAGGGGTAATTGACCTCCCCACATATCTCCTTCCCACTGTTAAATTATGTTTGTTTTCTGCTGCCTGCCTCTCTGCCTGCAGCATCATGTCTCTAGAGCTGCACTACTCTCCCCCTGCTGCCTGGTCTCAAAGCTGTCAGAGGCAAGCTAGGAAAATACCTGTTTCAGGAGCAATGTGGACACAAATAGAAAGAATATCTGTACTGGGGTTGAAAGACAGTTCTGTCTGGAGGGATGGAACTATCTTTCAACCCGAATCCAGATATGCCATTATTCTACCTGCAATGCTAAACTGGCTAAGATAGCATGTAGCACTTTCACTTAGCCAGTGGAACTAATTGCCACATAATAGCATTGAGGCCAAGAACCAGTCAGGATTCACAAATGATCATTCGTTTGTTTAGATAAGAAGTACTTCCTAAGTTTGAGGGGGGGAATCTGAAAAATAACAGAAATTTGAAAGGGATATAAGCCCTCATGCTTCAGGCCATAACCCTCCTCTAACAATTGGGGGTTAGGAATAAACTTTCTCTGGGAGTAGGCTACCCTGTAACACTTACTGGAAAGTTTTTTTGTACCTGCCTCTGAAGTATCTGGTATGGGCCACTCCTGGAGACAACAGGTCTGATCCAGTCTGGCAATTACAATGCATTTATGATGGCAGGAAATAAGTTGGAAGAACAGGAGTACTTGTGGCACCTTAGAGACTAACAAATTTATTTGAGCATAAGCTTTCGTGGGCTACAGCCTACTTCATCGGATGCATAGAATGGAACATATAAGAAGAGTGTGTGTGTGTGTGTCTGTGTATATATATATATACACTCCCGTATCAAAGGGCGGCGCTCTTAACCACTACGCTATGTCACCTAGACCAACTCCACATTACAGCCCAGACTCAAGAAGGCCTGGAAGAACAAGTGGATGTGCAGCCCACTCCTGAAGCTGAAACTTCATTGCCATCCCCTCCATTACAGAGCACAGCAGCTGATATGAGGCATAAGATCATGGAGAAACTAGCTACAGTCAATCCTCGAGACCAATTACCAAGGCTCAGTGGAGAAGTACCATCAGATAGTATGTTAGAAGATGCCAATAGAGCCCTCATGACAATCCCTACTACCACCATAACTCAAACCAATGAACTGGTATACGCTACAGCCTCAGTAATCCTGGAGATGCTTGGCTATACGATCAAGAAGAACAACAGTATGTACCCACCCTGGAAAATGAGGTTGGAGGATAAGACCAAGGCGACTCGGAGAGAAGTTAGTCAGCTGGTGGAACTACAGAAGGGTGTAGAGATTAAGGATAAGACTCAGCTACTGAAAAAATACAAGGGCCTGACTCCATCTGAAGCCCTCGAGACTGCTAAACAAAGGCTCACAGCACTGGCTACCAGGCTAAGGAGATACACTAGAGAAGCAGAGGCCAAAAAAGTAAATGCCCTGTTCTCTAAAGAACCATCTAAGGTGTACTCCCAATTACAGTGCAACAACACAATAACAGCAGAGCCACTAGCAGCAGAAACTGAACAGTACTGGAAGAACATATGGGAGAAAGAGAAGACTCATAACACCAGTGCAAAGTGGCTGCAGGACCTGAGAACAGAGCACAGCAATCTCCCAGAACAGAAACCAGTTACCATCACAGTAGAAGACATCCAGCAGCGGGTCAAGAACATGAAGAGCTGGACAGCACCTGGACCAGACATGATACACACCTACTGGCTAAAGAAACTAACAGCAGTGCATGAACGCCTAGCAGCACAGATGAACCAGCTGCTGGCAGCAGGCTCCCACCCAAACTGGCTAACACAAGGAAGGACAGTGCTGATCATGAAAGACCCCTGCAAGGGAATAGAACCATCCAACTACCGGCCAATAACCTGCCTCCCCACAACATGGAAAATCCTATCAGGTATCATAGCCGCCAAGCTACAGGACGCTATGGGCCAGTACATGAGCACAGCTCAGAAGGGCATTGGGAACAACACCAGAGGCTCAAAACACCAGTTGCTCATAGATAGAGCAGTCACCCAAGACTCAAGCTCTAGACAGACCAATCTGAGCACAGCCTGGATTGACTACAGGAAAGCCTACGACTCAATGCCGCACATATGGATCTGTGAATGTCTGCTGCTATATAAAGTCAATAGGATACTAAGGACCTTCCTCAAGAACTCAATGGGACTATGGAAGACAACACTGGAAATCAACTCAAGGCAGCTTGCACAAGTGGCCCAAGTGCGGCATATACCAAGGTGATACACTGTCTCCACTGCTGTTCTGCATAGGCTTAAACCCCCTCAGCCAGATAATTACAAGGACTGGATATGGGTTTGGGTTTAGGAGTGGAACTACCATCAGCCACCTCCTCTACATAGATGACATCAAGCCGTATGCTAAGAATGAACGAGACATCGACTCGCTAATCCACCTGACGCGGATTTACAGTGAGGATAGCGGGATGTCATTCGGACTGGAGAAGTGTGGCCGGATGGTAGTGAAGAGAGGGAAGGTAGTCAAGACTGATGGGGTGGAACTACCAGCGGGCCACATAGCAGACATACAGACCAGCTAAAAGTACCTTGGCGTCCCACAGTCACATGGAAACCATGATGAGGAGGCAAGGAAGACAGCAACATCCAAGTATCATCAAAGGATAAGACAGGTCCTGAAGAGCCAGCTCACTGGGAAAAACAAGATCCACGCCATTAACAGATACGCCCTGCCGGTTATCAGATACCCTGCCGGTATAGTGAGCTGGCCAAAGGAGGACATGGAGGCTGCCGATGTGAAGACCCGGAAGCTCCTCACAATGCACGGAGGTTTCCACCCCAAGTCCAACACCCAGAGACTGTATACCAGCCGGAAAGAAGGCGGGCAGGGCTTGGTGAGCATCAAAGCCACTGTCCTGGACGAAACCCGAAGCATCCAGGAGTACATCAGTAAGATGGCCCCCAAAGATGAGCTGCTGAAAGAATGCCTGAGGCAGCAGCAGACATGGGAGGAAGACCAAACAGAAGAAGTGCCATGGCAAGACAAGATCCTGCATGGGATGTACCATCGACAGATAGCTGAGGTGGCTGACATTGGGAAATCCTACCAGTGGCTGGAAAGGGCTGGACTAAAAGACAGCACTGAGGCACTGATCATAGCAGCACAGGAACAGGCACTGAGCACCAGATCCACTGAAGCAGGGGTCTACCACACTAGAGAGGACTCAAGGTGCAGACTGTGCAGAGAGGCCTCAGAGACAGTCCAACACATAGTGGCAGGATATAAGATGCAGGCAGGAACAGCATACACTGAACGGCACAACCAAGTGGCTGGCATTGTGTACAGGAACATCTGCACAGCGTATGGGCTAGATCCTCCCAAGACCAGATGGGAGATTCCACAGAAGGTTGTGGAGAATAGCAGGGCTAAGATTCTGTGAGACTTCCAGATCCAGACGGACAAGCAGGTACTGGCCAATCAACCAGACATCGTAGTAATAGATAAGGACCAGAAGACAGCGATGGTGATAGATATAGCAGTGCCAAGTGACAGCAACATCAGGAAGAAGGAATATGAGAAGCTGGAGAAGTACCAGGGCCTGAAAGAGGAACTAGAGAGGATGTGGAAAGTGAAGGCCAAAGTGGTCCCAGTGGTGGTAGGAGCACTCGGGGCTGTGACTTCTAAGCTGGGTGAGTGGCTCCAACAGATCCCAGGAACAACATCAGAGCTCTCTGTCCAGAAGAGTGCAGTGCTAGGAACAGCTAAGATACTGCGCAGAACCCTCAAACTCCCGGGTCTCTGGTAGAGGACTCGAGTTTGAAGAAGACACATACCACCCATAGGGGTAAGGGGGGGATCTTTATATATACACACACACACAGACAAGATGCCATACCAGCTCTAAGAGGCTAATTAATTAAGATGACCTTTTATCAGCAGGAAAAAAACTTTTGTAGTGATAATCAAGATGGTCAATTACAGACAGTTGACAAGAGGTGTAAGGATAGTTATCATAAGGAAATAGCTTCAAGTAGTGTAATGACTCAGCCAGTCCCAGTCTCTATTCAAGCCAGAATTAATGGTATCTAATTTGCAAATCAATTCAAGCTCAGTAGTTTCTCCTTGGAGTCTGTTTTTGAAGTCTTTCTGTTGCAAAATTGCCACCTTCAGGTCTGTTACTGGGTGGTCAGAGAGGTTGAAGTGTTCTCCTACTGGTTTTTTGAGTTTCATGATTCCTGATGTCAGATTTGTGTCCATTTATTCTTTTGCATAGTAACTGTCTGGTTTGGCCAATGTATATGGCAGAGGGGCATTGCTGGCACATGATGGCATATATCACATTAGTAGATGTGCAGATGAACAAGCCCCTGGCTTATTGGCTTGTTCTTGTGACCTGGTTAAAGCTGGCTTTCTCCTTTTGATTCTCATGCTCTATTTGACTCCCATGCATGGTGTCACTGGGGGTGGAGTCATGAGTGTTGCTGGAAAGTGTACTGAATGCTACTCTTCACCTGATAAGCTTTTTCATTCTTTTTTTATCTGCCTGCCCACTCTCTAATTACTTCTAAGATATATCAGATTTTCCCAAACTTTTGTCCCCCTATCGCTACCCAAATCCCCTATTTACCCATGAAAGGACACTTTATAAATAAAGAGGATATAAGATTATGTAGGTTGCCTCAAAAAGGGCCTGCTATCCCTCTTAACTTCTGATAATTAAATATATGGCTGCAGATTTTTATATGCCTCAGAAAATGCCTTATATACAATGTGTGGCTGTAAATTCTATGGAATTTTAATATAACCCCTGGAGTTTGTGGATGCTGACCCCTGTCATAGGACAAACGTAATCACTTTTGAACACTGGCCGGATCGTGTGATGGGGGTCAGGAAGAAAGTTCACTTTTATATTGGCATTTCTGTGTCACCTTTATTTAACAAGATCATTTAGAAAATGCCTACTCTCCTGTTTGCATCCCTGGAATATATGAGTGCGCACTCTGAGATATATGCTGTGCATGTAATGCCTTTCCTTCAAACTTCTGACCCTGATCCATTGCAGGGCACAAGAGGTGCAGGTGCAGTACAGCCTTCGGCAGGTGCCCGACCACCTAAGCTCATACAGGCTCTAGCAGAGAACTCATCTGAGGGGTGTGGTTAGATGTTAATAGGGTGTGTGTGTGATGCCCCAGCCCTGCGGCAGACAGCTGGCACGGCACACCTCAAGGTAACCGCCCATATCTTAGGTCTTAGGCTCTCTTGATACTACATTCCCCGCTTTTTGTCTTTTTACCCTTCTTCCCAGAAAGGTACAATGTATCGACTAAAGATGGATACTCTTCCGAAAATAATTAACTAACCACTTTTTCCCTTAGTCTATAGCATCTAATTTCTTCTTTGTCCAGTTTGTAGACAGTCTTTGGAATGAGACCAGCCACTCATCTGCAAGCAGATTAAGAGTGACGGGCAGGAAGAGTGAACTGCATCTATTTATTATCAATGGGGGATATCTTGTGATGGTGCATGGGTGGCTAGGGGGCTGAGAGTCACCTGGGGATAGCCCCTGCCTCCAGTGAGAGACAGTTGCTTGCGTTTAACTGGGTGTTAGCTCCTGGACACCACTAGCCTATTAGAGCCCAGAGAAGAGAAATTGGGTAACTACCAGCCCCTCTACGCTGCCAGCCAGGTTTTGTTTTGTTTTTTTAAATATAGCAATAAAACATTGTATGTTCAACTGAAACCTCTAGAAAGTGTGGTTAGGCAAACTGAAGTTCAGTGTTTCGTTTTAATTGTGGGGAATGTGGATTTTTATGGAGTTTTTGTGGGAGAAGTTTGTTTTTAATCACAGAAAACTTGCGTCCCTTGCTGATGATACTAAAGGCTGGAGGGAAGGACATACAGCTCCCGCTATTTATAATCCAAAACACAGAACTCTTCCTTTCTAGAAAGAGAAGGGGCAGCTGTGTTAAGACAATAACATTTCTTCAGCGGAGCTGAGGCTCGAACGCTACTGCTCGCTCCCTTAGATCTGGTTCCCAGCTCCTGCCCTTGCACCAACGGGGCTGGGCTTCCCGGCCAACGGCGCTTGCGAGGAGCCGCTCGGTGCCAAGGACAAGAGATGGGCATCGGCCCCGCTGGAGCGTCACTTGCCTAATGGGCATGTGCAGACACGTCGCACATGCTCATTCGGACCAGCTCCGGAGTCGGGACATGTGCAGAAGCGAAGAGGGCTCATTGGGCAGGTTCTGCTCTGGCTGCTCCGGGAGCTTTTCCTGCTGCTGCTGCTGCTCAGCCGCTCCCGGGCTCTAGAAATCGTTTCCCATCCCAAAATGCTCCGGTCGCTACAGCGGCTGGCTGAGAGGCGAGCGCTGCCTCCCTCGCCCGGGGCGTAGGGAGCCCGGAGGGACCCAGGCGGAGAGCGGTAAGGGGAAGGGGGTCCCCGCTCCTGGGGCTGACCCCAGCTGGTGGGGGAGGGGGAGTGGTGTCACTGGGTGGGGCTGGCAGCGGCGGAGGGCGCTGGGGTTTGTCTGAAGAGGCCCTGGGGAGCAGGGGCCGGGGCTTGGTGGTGCTCAGAGCCGCGCTAATCGCTGTCAATCCATCCCCCGCCGCCCCCAGCGCGGGTGTGGTGGGCAGAGCCTCGCGCCGCTTGCCCCGGCTCCCTTCCCCGGGCCGGGAGCTGCCTCCCCGCCCGCAGGCACCGGGGACCCGGAGCGCCCCTCGCTCCCGGGCCGGCCAGGGCGGGCAGCCTGCGCAGCTCGTCCAAAGTTTGCGAGTGGGGGAAAGGTCCCCGCCTGCCTGTCACCGCACCACGCCGCCGAGCCGTGTCTGGCGGAGCAGCGGGCTGGCCTGGCCAGGCTGCGAGTCGGGGACTTCCTTGTGAAGGAAGGGAGCGAGCGAGAGGCACCGCGCCTGTGTTTGTGCCTTGACACTGAAGCTGAATTCTTGCCTCTTTCTGTTTTCCAGACCTGTCTGTCTAACCCTTGGATAAGCTCCCTGCATTCTGAAGCAGCTCCCGCTCTTCCCAGCCGTCTGCATAGACTGTGCGCCCTCTTGTTCCCACCCTTTTCTGATTTTCCTTTCTTTGTGCTCTGCCTTCTGGACTTCTGTTGTTGGGGTATTTTTGGAGGGGCGACTGGATGAAGGGTGGTTGGATTGTCCATTCCATTAGTAAGATGTGGGGCCAAATGCTGCCCTTCCTTAAAAGCCTTAATTCTGCCCTATCCTAAGCAGATGTGTCCCAGCTAACATCAGAATGCCTGTTTCTGCCCCTGTAAATCCCATGCAGCCAGATCAGACTGGAGGAATGGGGTCAGGCCAGGACAAATTAAGCTCCTTCCTTCTGCTTGTGACACCAAACTAAGATGCTGCCTCTGTAGATTGTGCAGATTGTAAGAAAAAAGAGAGATGCCCATTTTATGAAGTGCTTTGATCAGCAGTTAAATGGTATATGCTGATATTTTAAATTGTGTAATTAGGCTTCAGAGTTAACACCCCATGGAGATGAATGGAGCAGTTCACATCTCTCCGTGCTATTGTTTCAGGCTTGCCTGCTTTATTTATTTGTTTTTGTAGACTCAAGCAGAAATCACTAAATTGATCTACATTCACTTCAGAATCTGAAGTGTTTTTTGTCTTTTGTTTCTGCAACCCATTTGTTTGTGTACGACCAATTGAGCCAATATTGGAGCAGAATTTGGCCCTGTGACTTTAGGTGAGACACACTTGTTCAGAATTCCAAAACATGGAACTTCTTGTTATCACTTTTTTATTTTTAAACATTGCTTGACAAGGGGAAATACATCTGGCTAGAGCCAGGCATATAGGAGTGATGTGCAAGATTTTCCCATGATACTCGGCTAAAATGCCTCTCTCCTGACCTCTTTCCCCCCACCCCTTTTCCATACCTCTCCTCCGCAGAGTCTGGAGGTTTTGGAGATAAGACATTCACCAGGGAGCCAAGGTGACCATCAGACTCCTTTCAGGTGTTGCCTAGATAGGTTTTTTTGATTCATCTTCTCTGAAAATGGAAGGTTATCGGTGAGCTGAGGCAAATGACAGCCTGCAGGTCTGCCCCAACCCACAGCCTTGTTAAGCATAGCATATACCATGGCTTATAGTAGAAAGAACACAAGCGGATTCTCTGTGCTCTTAACACACATAGGGAAGGAGTATGAAAAGTGGGAGAAACATGGCTGTTCTTATGTGCTCCCTCGTGTCTGGCCAGTAGGAACACATGAGAAGAGAACAAGAACAGAAAGACTGAGAGGGTCAGAGGAAAGCTACATAGGAAAAATAACCTTTTTTTACAGAAAACCCTCCAGCAGAAGCATGGTAGGATGGTAGCATAGTACCCTTATAGGATGGTTGGCTATTTTTGACAGTCTCTGTGGTTATTCTTCTTCCATTCTTTTTGTCTCCAGCTGCTGCTGTTTTTTATCCTGACAGTACTTTAGGTATATCTACACTACAAGCGCTACAGTAGCACCGTTGCAGCTATTCTGCTATAGTCCTGTAGTGTAGACACTTGCAAGGGAAGGAGTTGGTCTGTCGCTGTAGTAAATCCACCCCCTGGAGAGGCAGTAACTAGGTTGACAAGAGAATTGTTCCATCGACCTAGAAGTGCCTATACTGGCACTTAGGTTAGCTTAACTACATCTCTCAGGGGTGTGAATTTTTCACATCCCTCAGCATGTGGACAGATCAGCCTACATCAGGGGTCAGCAACCTTTCAGAAGTGATGTGCCGAGTCGTCATTTATTCACTCTAATTTTAGGTTTCGTGTGCCAGTAATACATTTTAACGTTTTTAGAAGGTCTCTTTCTAGAAGTCTATAATATATAACTAAACTATTGTTGTATGTAAAGTAAATAAGGTTTTTAAAAATTTTAAATGAACCTTCTTAAACATAAATTAAAATGCAGAGCCCCCCCAGCTTGGTGGCCAGGACCCGGGCAGTGTGAGTGCCACTGAAAATCAGCTTGCGTGCTGCAGGTTGCCTACCCCTGACCTACATTTTAGATGTAAACCAGGCTTTTGTCTCTTCACCACTTCTCTCTTCTGCTGCTTTTCTGCCCATGTTATCTTCTTCCCATGGAGTTGATTGGGATGTTGGCCCTTAATGTGTGTCTGTCACTTGCATAGGCCCTTGAGTTACCACTTAAATCACTATGTTGCCCAATCTCTCGTCCACAATCAGTGAAAACAAATATACTAGGAATATTATATGACACGTTAAAGAAACCCATTTGGCTGTCTTCTCTTCAGAATGGAAGCTCTCTGGGGCAGGGACTGCGGTCTCTATTCTATGCATCCAAAGAAGTGAGCTGTAGCTCACGAAAGCTCATGCTAAAATAAATTTGTTAGTCTCTAAGGTGCCACAAGTACTCCTGTTCTTTTTGCGGATACAGACTAACACAGCTGCTACTCTGAAACCGATCTCTATTCTATGTTTCATACAATGTCTAGCAGAGGAGGGCCTCACTCTTGGATTCAGTTGGCAACTAGCCACTACCATAATAAATTGTCATACCTCAGTTATTCCTTTTCAGATGAACACACTCTGTATAGCTAACTTGAAACTAAAGGTGGCAAGAAGCAACAGTTCTGCAGATTTTTGTTTTGTTTTGCAAATCTTTTCCTAATGCTCTGGATACAGCTTAATATTTCAATATTTACCATCCCATCTGCCTTGAAATGGGAATTACAAGCATTTATATTAGAGTGCAACAAGATAACTTTTCTCTAACAACTTCAGTATCCTCTGTTGAAATGTAACTTGTAACTTTCTACATTAACACACAACTCATTGAATGGCAGCAGATCTCCTTATGTCTCCTATAGGAATAAAAAACTCCAAGGGACTATTCTCCCTTTTTCACCCCTGAAGTATGCACACCACGGTCCCATAACTGCATCTGGACTCTAGCCCTCTTACTTACACAATTGCTTCTTTGCTTAGTGGAGACCCAAAGTAAATCTGAACTGTATTGGAAGCAAGCCTTTACCTTTGGCAGATGTGTGCTCTTCCCTTCCCCACAGCCTCACCTAAGACAAGAATAAGACCCCAGATATAAGATACTAGAGGGGCCAATGACAGGTGGGAGCTATCCTAGCCTCTTTGTGAAGGAGACACTAAGACTGCAACATCCCTCCTTTATTGTCCCTTGCCAATATCTCACTGAAGTTCTTACAGCTACCACGTTGTTACTCTGCTTGTAAAAATTGCTATGCTTTCTTGGAAGCAGAAAAGGCTGTACCTTTTGGCTGTTAATATAGTAGCAGCCCAGAAACAATAATCCAGACATCTCCCAAAGGAACAGAGCTCTTCCCTAGAGGAGCATACACTGTCTCCAAATATATCATAGTGGTGCCATTGCATTGCAACTAAAAATTCACTTCAGTCTTGACTAACTTGCATATGTGGACCTTGGAGTTACTGTTTGGAAACAAAGAAAAGATATTGGAAAAAAAGAAGGGCAGGGGGTTGGAAACCTGTCTAAAGAGCTTGTGAAATGGGTAACACACGTATCCAAAGCCTAACAATGAGCTGCTGTGAAATGGTGTAAAACTTCCATTCTCATTAAAAGTGGGTGTTCTCCCCACTGATTTCTCTTATTCTTCTTGTTAACGTTACACCTCAGGACTAATTTAGACACTTTCTACTTTGTGACTTCATTCCTGCATGTGGTGTAGTTTTAATTTTTTAAGCATTGGATCTGGTGTAATATGTATTGTAAAGTGGGAGTGTGATTGTGTCTTGGTTCACAACTGCTCAGTAAGTCTCCGTGCATTTGAAAGAAATTTCAAATAAGCATTGCTGTTATACGTTGCAAACAAGTCACCTATTTTGGGCAGGATAGCTTTTATACTTGGCAATATTAAAGGGAAAATACTAAAATGGCTTTAAATAATAAGTCTTGAAAATATACGATGTATTGCATCAAGTGCATAGCAAAGTGTTCACAGTCTTCTATATGATCATGAATCATTTGTCAGATAATCAACCATGCAAGTCACTAACTTGTACCAGTTACCAAATAGCCCAGGGAAATGCATTATAAAAAAAAAATCTAATTTAACGAAGTTGTCTAGAATGCTGCTTTGTACTGCACAAATTGTTGAACAAAAATAATGAAATATTGATAGATTTTTCCAGCCGCCATTCTTCTTGCAATATCAGTTTGATGCTCTGAGCTGTAACACTGACACTATAGATAAAGGCTGAACATGAGATACGGTTTGGCCACTAGCATGCAGCATGTGAAATTTGCAGAGCTATTGCAAGAAAGTAGCAGTAAATATATTTTTGTGTGTGTGGAATTATTAGGGAAGTGATGAGTAGTTCTTGCATGTTTTATACATCTACTTGCATGTTTTATACATCTCGATACTTTTTTCCAAGAAAACATACAATGAAATCAGTGTCCGGACCACAGTACTTCAGTGTTAGGAGTTGGATAATTAAATAATAGAGATGGTCTCAGCAGCATTTAAAGCTAAGAGAATAACAACCAACTGCTGTTGAGTCTTAAGATTTGAACCTTAAAGGATGCTATAGAGCATTCGACGTGGGGGTTTTGCAAGATGAGTCGACTAAAGGCCTGTGGCTATAACAGAATGACACCCAAAGGCCTGAAAGAGCTGCTCTCTCAGGGTCCAATCCAACTCCCACTGCAGGCTGCCTGCCACTGACTTGGAGTGTGTCAGATTGTATCTGGTAAGAGAGGAGGTTGATACTGTGGGAGCAGGTTAAACCAAATCTGAGAGAGTAATGAAGTTGAGAGTGGAAAGTTTGCCCAGCCCTACTAGGAGATAAATTGGAAACACATCCAATAGCTTGACCTGCCTGTTTTGTAAAGTGGATTGTTAACACTGTCAAGTTATAGTGCCTGCCTAGGATCTATTTCAGCATTTGGTTCTAATTACAGCTAACTAAAATTTGGATTTAAAACTCCTAATTGTGTAGCTAATTTACCCTCCTGATATAAAAACACAGATTCCTTTGGTTTATTTAAGCTGTTTATACAATACTTGCCTTCTTGAATCTTTCCGTAGCATGTGTACGCTATCCTCCTCCTCTTAGGGCTTGTATCCTTTGAAGACTGCCCACCCCCCATGCACTTATTACATATTTTTATTTACATTTAGTGCCAACTTTAACATACATTTAGCTGTAAAGAAAGTACAGGATATTCTCTGTACAGTGGAAAAGAAAAGAGGCTAAATAAATAGCCAATTGCATACTAGACCTAGGTGTCTTTCTTAGCATTTTTTCTTCTGGCTTCAAATGTCTTGTTGCACAGGCAACTCTACTTATGCTTTCTGGAAGAGTTGGGGGTCTCTCTCCTTTCAAATATTTGTGGTGAACATAATGGTGATTAAAGGTGTGAGATTGAGATCACCCTGGAATGCGAAGTACTCTGGCAGCAGTGTAGGTACAAGGTGGGAGCAGCAGAGGAGACTTTTCCACTAATATACTTCAGCCTTGACCTGGCGGGGAGCACTTCTAGTCTTGACAGGGGAGTAAAACTTATGTGCCCATTCAGTCTTTGGCCTCTGTTTGCTGAGGCTGCCATGTGGAAGGATGGCCACTAGGAACTGGACTGATGGTAGACACTGTACAGACTCATAGAAAGACAATTCCCTACCTCCAAATAGTTTAGACTGCTAAATAGAGAAGACTTCCAAAGAGATGTATTTTATTTATTTATTTATTTATTTATTGGGGACAGGGGAGAGGAAACAGAAACACAGAGAGGTGAGGTGATTTTTCCTAAGGTAATACAGTAGGTTTTGTGACAAAGCTGGGAATGCAACCTAGATTTCTAGACTCCCAGGCTAGTGCATTATTCACTAAACTACACTGCTTCTCAACATAGGCTATCGCCTCCCACTGCTCAACTATTATAAATCAGTGAACAACAGGGGTTATCGGGAGAGAGGAGGATAGCCTCTCATTCTACTTTATTGAACTTATTTTGGTTAATCATCTGTCATGCTCTATTTTTTTTAATGTTTTTAAAAGTCATCCACAGAATCAGAGTTTAAAACTTGCATTTTAAAAAAACTCAAATCTTTTTTAATGTAAAAATTGTTTAGAAGTAAACAGAGCAGCATATTCAAGGGCACCATTTGGGAATTGAGCCTGCAGAGTTAACTGTGTCTCTGTTTCGAATTCCAAATGCTGTGAACAAGGGTCCATTCAGCTCTTGGTTATGTTATGCTGAATTGTATCAAGAAGAGAAAAAGTGAATCATAGAGAGAAGCTTCAACTTAATTTTTATATCTATTGCTTTTCTTTCAGTAGCTCTTTGTGAATGATGAAGCAGGATTCTACTTTCTTTTCTGTTTTATTGGCAAAATTATTTGCCTAGAACGTAACTTGTGCAGGTCATCTGCTAATTGCTAGCATCTGTGAAACTCTTCTAGGTTATATAAGCATAGCTAAAAAGTCAGTAAAACCTTGCCTCGTTCCGATTTGTCCATTTTATACACCATAATGAGAGCTTGGCTTTGTGACTAACTTGCAATGGACAGCAAAATCTTAAGAGGGCAGAAGTATGAGCTGAAAGCTGTGAAATCCTTTAAGTCACAGAAATAGACATAATAATGTGTCATTTCATTGTCAATACAAGTGTTACAAAGCTCAGACAATGTATTGTGGTGCTACGTGGTAAACAGAGTTGTGTGTCAAGAGTTACTCTGTAGCAGCTGAGTCTGCCAAATAAATAAAGCTGATTTGCCCATAAACCAGACTGCAATGGTAGTGATAAACTGAAGGGCTTGTGCTCTGAAATGTATCACAGATTAGACACACTCACTGATAGAGCAAGCTGAACTATTCAGTCTTTTAGAAAATGAGTCCTCAAATGGGACACATGTACACTAGAAATAGTTGACTAGAGAAATATCCCTCCATGTGAGAGATCGTCCAGGGCTCACTGATCCAAGTTAACTTAAAGTCCCAATGTTTATAATGTTCAATATGTCTGAGACTTCTGTTTACCAACATCAGCCACTAATTACTGATACATAAGGGAACACAGTCAACTTGAAATCTAAAGAGTCAAAATTTAGTTGTAGATCATGTCCTCTCAGTCTCCCTGCTGACCTGTCATACAATCACATTTTCCAGCTTTGGTGGTTTTCCCTTTTGCTGGATAACCCCACACAGACAGAGACCATGGAAATGGCTGCATACAAAGTGCAGTCAAATGTACAAAACAATCTGAAAAATATTTTGTTTTTTGTAACAGTCCTCTTAGGTGTTAATTGTAACAATTGAAGGGGAAAGGTTTTCAAAGAAATGTGGCTTCAATTGGGCGTCCCTTTTCAAACCAGAGGTCCTGCCCCAATAGCTTAGAACTGTGCTCTGGCTTCACACTTGGATCACTAAATCTTTAATCCTGTTAATCCCTATAAAGCCAGCAGATCCAGCCACCTGAGATTTTCCCTGCCTAGGAGAATCCCCTGGGTAGCATAGAGCCTTTCTAGCAGCTCCTACACTGCTGCCCTCTATTCACTGATGAAGGGTGTGCTGCAAGGGGACATGCCTGGGGGTATGTCTACATCTACAATTTTGCAGCGCTGGTTGTTACAGCTGTATTAGTACAGCTGTATAGGGCCAGCGCTGCAGAGTGGCCACACTTACAGCAACCAGCGCTGCAAGTGGTGTTAGATGTGGCCACACTGCAGCGCTGTTGGGCGGCTTCAAGGGGGGTTCGGGGAACGCGAGAGCAAACCGGGGAAGGAGACCAGCTTCGCCGCGGTTTGCTCTCACGTTCCCTGAACCCCCCTGCAAACCGCAGGGAAGGAGACCTGCTTGCACGGGGGTTCGGGGAACGCGAGAGCAAACCGGGGAAGGAGACCAGCTTCGCCGCGGTTTGCTCTCGCGTTCCCCGAACCACCCTGCAAACCGCAGGGAAGGAGACCTGCTTGCTCGGGGGTTCGGGGAACGCGAGAGCAAACCGGGGAAGGAGACCAGCTTCGCCACGGTTTGCTCTCGCGTTCCCCGAACCCCCCTGCAAACCGCAGGGAAGGAGACCTGCTTGCACGAGGGTTCGGGGAACGCGAGAGCAAACCGGGGAAGGAGACCAGCTTCGCCGCGGTTTGCTCTCGTGTTCCCCGAACCACCCTGCAAACCGCAGGGAAGGAGACCTGCTTGCTCGGGGGTTCGGGGAACGCGAGAGCAAACCGGGGAAGGAGACCAGCTTCGCCGCGGTTTGCTCTCGCGTTCCCCGAACCCCCCTGCAAACCGCAGGGAAGGAGACCTGCTTGCTCGGGGGTTCGGGGAACGCGAGAGCAAACCAGGGAAGGAGACCTGCTTGATTACCAGAGGCTTCCTCAGGTATGCTGGGATACCTGCTTATTCCACGGAGGTCAAGAAAAGCGCTGGTAAGTGTCTACACTTGATTACCAGCGCTGGATTACCAGCGCTGGATCCTCTACACCCGAGACAAAACGGGAGTACGGCCAGCGCTGCAAACAGGGAGTTGCAGCGCTGGTGATGCCCTGCAGATGTGTACACCTCCTAAGTTGCAGCGCTGTAACCCCCTCACCAGCGCTGCAACTTTGTGATGTAGACAAGCCCTGGGACATTCCTAGACCCTGGCAATCCCCAGCTCCTAGAATGGCCTTTTAGAGCCGTGGAAGCTGAATGTAAATTACAACAGCTTTTTGCCCCCTTCTGGTCTTGTACCAAGTGAAATGTGCGTGAGCTAAAGATCTGAGCCAGGGCCTTGGCATCTATAACCTGGTACAGCTGAATTCAAGATGATGCTTTTTCAGCTCCCATTAGAGCAGAGAACAGTTCATTCAAAGCCATAAATGTGTGGCTTCTAATGAGAACTTCCCATGCATGCCGGAAGAGCCTTCCTTTTTGTGGGTAACCCAACCTGAAATCTAGCAGGTTTCATATCTGGTATCTGATTTCTTTAATACACCTCTACCCCGCTAAAATACGGTTGTGGGGAGCCAAAAATCCCTACTGCATTATAGCTGAAACTCCATTACATCGAGGTAGTGGCTGCAGGGCAGCAGTGATTTAAAGGGCCCGGGCTCCCCGCAGTGACTGGAGCCTGAAGCTCTTTAAATCACTGCTTGAGCCCTGCTGCCACTACCCCGGGGCTGCGGCAGCGGGGCTCAGGTGGCGTTTTAAAGGGTCCGGGACTCCGGCTGCTGCGGGGAGCCCTGGACCCTTTAAATCACCGCTGGAGCCCTGTTGCCGCTATCCTGGGGCTGCGGCAGGGGGGCTCACCGGAGCCCCAGACCCTTTAAAGCGCCACCCAAACCCAGCTGCTACCACGCTATATGCGAATCCATGTTATATCGGGTCGCATTATAGCAGGGTAGAGGTGTACTTGAGAGAGGTGGGAAAAGAAAGTGACGCTGTCTTCTTCCTCCTTTTGCTAAAAAAGACTCAACCCCCCGCTGAGATGTTTAGAAAAGCCAGTAGAAGTCTGTTGTGAAAATGTATTTTCTGATCAAATTTACTGGACTGACCAGTATTTGACTCTATGGACAAGGTCAACAATTAAATATTTAGCTCTTGTCATTTTCAAATCACTTTACAAACGTTTACTAATCCTCCCAACTTGAGCATTGTGATCACTATCATTTTGGCATCCTGACAGCCACATTGCACAAGCAGCATTAATGCTGGTATTTCCTTACTTTTCTGAGTGCTTGACTTTATGACCTGAATGTTCTTCTAATATACTTGTTTGGATCTAATTTCCTGCGGTTTTTGCCTTAAAAAAAGCCAAAAACCTGGAAAAAGGTTCTGTGGAACATATTGATTCTCACATGCTTCACTTTTAGATCCACCAACTTCTGCCACTTGAGTGAACAGAGTAATTGATTTAGTAGGTTATCATCCTCATTGTGGGTCAGCATCAAGATGTTAGGGGGCTTATTCCTTCACCCTCTCACTTCCCTGGTCCTTCTCGCATGAACAGAGAGCAACAATACCCAAAGGCACTAACAATTCGATGTTTATTGGGGTGAACTTCCAGCAAGCATGATTCCAGTTTCCTTCCTTAGTGTCCCCCTTCCCAGCTCTGACACCACAGAGCCTTGCCTGTGTCCCTGTTCCTGTTCCCATCCCCTGTTCCCATTTTCCCCTTTAGCAAGACATGATTTTAATTCCCCCATCCCCAGTCCCTGTTCCCATTTCCCCCCTCTTCCTGATTGACTGCAGACTATATAGCAAAACCTGAGTTTTGCTTAGCTGTACCTTAACCAATCATTTTACTGAAATTTAACTGACCAATCCTAACATATTGTAACATGGTTATTTAACCAATTATATTCTACCACCTTCATTGGTTTACACCCAACAAAATTAATTATACAGCAGACAGAAACAATTACAGAGCCGGACAGAGACCATGCAAATAAACATACAAAACAATACAGAAGTGAGGATTTCACAACTACATCTATACAGACATAAGGGTTTTCCAGCTGTGTCTATTGATAAGTGAGTTCTTGCCAGACAGGATGCTATCTTCTAGGCTCTTCCGTTTCTCTGGAGGTGATAGGAATATCAGGGCAGGACTGTATTCCTAATAGCCCAATAGCACCTTATTTCAATGTGACTAGTTTGGAATGTGAGGATCTGACCATACACTTCCCAGTTTATGGCTGCCTAACTACATCTTAGCTGAAGGCCTTAGCCTGTCACAGTAAGAGAAGACCATTAAAGACAGTGATTTTGATTCTTTCTTTTATACCTCTATAACTAGCTAAGTGATAAGAATACACCTAAATTCTTAAAAGTATAGGCCTTTGCAGACAGGCCTGAATATCTATATCCTAACAGTGGGTAGCCACTAGAGGGAGATGATACAGGCTACTTTTTTTTTCAGTGGGTTTCACAGATAGTTGCTGACAGCAGACGTCTGATGGGACTCAAGAATCCTGGGTTCAATTCATGCTTCCGAGAGGGAAGTGTATCTAGTGGTTACTGACCCTATTGTCCCCCCTAGCCCTCCCCGACTCCAGTCCATGTCCCCCTTTCTCCCAGTCCACCTTCTCACCCTTCTGTATTCCAGCTGCCTCCTCCTGTTCCACACTGCTTGGGCACCAGCAGGAGGAGCTTTGAGGCATGGGAAAGACAGTCTTCCTGCTCTCAGTCCCTGTGCCTGGCACCATAGTGACCCCTAGCAATTGCAGGGGAAAGTGTGTCTCAGTCCCTGCAGTCCTGGGCTGGAGCATGTTCAGTGCATACTAAATCTTCAGCTACCAAACTCTATCAAGTCTCTCCTGAGCATAATTTGGCCAAATTTGGGCTGATTTGCACAGGAATAGCAAAAGCACATCCCTGACATTAGGGTGGCTTCTCCCTGCCAAATTTCAAGCCGTTGTTCCAAAGCATAGAAGCGCTAGAATCTTTCAGTGAAATGAGGGTAAGAGTATTTTAACATGGGCTAAACAATGTCTTTTTCTCAGAACTAGGTCAAGAAAATGGCTGAACCACTTTGGATGAACTATTTCTTTAAAAAATATCGTCCTGAGGCACTCACCCAGCATGGAAAAATTTCAGCCCAAATAATAGTTTGGCCAAGGTATAAGCAACTGAAAACAGGATCTTACAATGGGAAGTGTCAGGCAACCTTAACCATGGGCATCACTACCTGTACTGCTTATTGCAAAACATTTTAAATGACCCAGAACCACAGAGCCGGGCAAATAGCTAGTCTATAACTCCATGTTCTTATTGCTGTTATGATCCCTCTCTGTTTCTTACACTCACTTGTTACAATCTAATTTAAGACAAGATACGACGTCTGTGGGACGGGCTGTGTTTGTATAATAGGGCTCTGATCAAGAATCTCCATAAAAGCAGGGGGGCCCACCACTGCCTGGACTGTGGTCCTGCACCCCGCTCTTCCCCTTCCCCCCGAGGCCCCACCTGTACTCATCACCATCCTGTTCCACCTGTGCCCCCAAGACTCTGCTCGCTTCTCTCTGCCCCACTCCCCCCTGGTTGCACACCCTTAAGGCAAGGGAAAAGTGGGCCCCCTGGTCATCGCGCCCCTGCTCTGATCCTAATTGGGAGCTATGGTAATTCAAATAGTACTACCCTGGTGAGGTAGGTATAAAAGTATTCCTCTTCTGATCTTACAGATAGTGAAATCAAGGGGGAGAGGTGAGGTGATGCACTCCAAGGCCTCAGAGAGAGTGCACACCAGAACCTGGTCTAGAACTCTGTAGCTCCTAGCTTCTAGTACTGTGCTCAGAACACCTGAGACCCTTATTGTTTGGCCTCAGAGTGTTAATATATTTGCTAAAACAAACATGCAGCTGTGCCAAACGTTGAAATTGTACATAACACCATAAAGCTTCAAAAGAAAACAAACCACTCCCAGAGTTTTGCTTCTCTAAGAAGAAGCAACAAATCACATTGCAATGGCCCTCCCAAGGACCCTGCTTCTGTGTTCTCAAATCAAAGTTCTGTGTTTGTTCTAAACAGGTGACTCTGTGTGGAAAATAGAGGAGTTATTTTTGTTTCATAGCAAAATTTATTTTAGAAGTTCTTTTGGATGGGCTGGGCTGGCATTCTAGTGGCATCACAACATATCCTCTTGTGGAGAGCCAAGTTCTGAGTGACTTTCATTTGGGAGAGCATGTCAGGTCTCCAGAAGCAGCGTGGATGGGCTCTGAAGAGAGCTGATTCAGTCCTTTGCTAAAAGTGGGACTGATATGGTGGAAGTAACTCAAGGGAAGAAAATGAAGGGGGTCTTTGAGGTTTCAAGAAGGGTTTGGAGGAACCCCTAAAAGAGGTAAATTGATTGAAACAGGGAATGTAAGTTTTTTAATGTTGTCTCTCTTTCAAATTCCCCACCATGCTGCATTTCAAAGTGAAGAATATAAGACCACATGCTTCTTTGTACCTCTGGAGACACCTAAAGTAGATAAAATGGGGTCAGAGCAATAACTAGAAGTGTCCTGGTTAATAGGTAGAGCCCACCCACCACTCCCAATCAGAACCCTGCATAATCAGGCCCTCTGAGATTTAACATTGCCTCTCTTTCATTAGCGTGTCCTGCATGTGAGTGTCTGTGTATTCTGACTAAAGTGAAGAGGAAGACAAACTACCCCCCGGTTATGGGGAACTAGAATGTGAAGTGTTCCATGACTGACAAACAGCACAAGATGACTGGAAAAGTTCCTTTTTTATTAATCTAAAATGAGAAATTGCATTGAATGTGAGAACGCAGATGTTCTACCAAGTGCATTGCAGGGTAAAAAGCTGCTGTTGCGTGTCAGTGTGAAGCCCAGACTAGAATATTGTAGGCCAATTCTCAATATCTTGATAACAAATTTTTCTCTGGGGAAAAGCCGTAGTGATTTGAATTGCTTACAGTAGGAGTGGTGCAAGACAACTCTATTCTTAGCCAAAAACCAAGTTGGTTCAGTTTAAGAACTCCCTTCAGTGTCAAAAGCGTGGCCATTAGAGACCACAAATTATGGTAATGATACTCTATACTTCTGTAATGTAGCACCTTGCAACTTCAAAGTGCTACACAAAAACTAACTTATTGGTTTTGCATCCATTTAAGACCCTCCACCGTAAGGCATGAAGGGAGGCAAATATAAGTAAAATGGGGGGAGGGGAGCAAAAAACACTCCCCTGGTGTGTTTTCTCCACCACCACGACACAGACACGCATACAATTTGTGGATGCCCCCAAATGCCAGTTGTAGGTGGTGCTGGCTGTCTGGCTTGGCAAGGCCAAGGAGAAGCCATTCACTGCAGCATAATCCCCTCTGAAACAGACAGATGCACCTATAGCAACACCAGCTGGAGTGAACACTGGTAGGTGTGGCACTAACTCCTGTTCCACTCTGTCCCCGACCCATGGAGAGGCAGTATGGAAAAGGTGCTGCAGAGAGACAACGGCAGCAGGGTATGCCCAAGCAAGGCTGTCCCTGCCCCTGCAGATCCTTTGGGTTTGGAGACTCTTTCCTTTGGGCTGTTCTACAACACACACATCCTCCCACGGGGGATCTGGGGCGCCTGCCTACTATACCCCTTCAGTGGAAAGAGCATATTACTCCCTGTGTGCCTGGCCTACTGCTGGCTGATGTATTGGGGGACCATGGCCCGACCCACTTCGGGGAATCTGGTAATGCAGGGACAGGGACTATATGCAGCTGCTGCACAGTGTGAAAGGGGAAGAGGCTTTGTGCTTTACCCTGACCATCTTCATGCATTCGGCAAGCACAGTAAATCCTGTCCTGTATGCCTTGCCATTAGCGGTTCTGATCTGGTCCCATCTGCCTCTAGAAAATTCTTAAGGAATAAAAGAGCTTGTAATCGTTTTTGTTTTTTAAAAACTCACTCCCTGAAGAGATGGGCAGGATGAGTGTTTGAGCTTTTTGTTTTTTCCCCTAAAGCTCATGTGCACCAAGCATCCTTTATTGTGGAGTGTTTGGAATGTGGTTCTGACAAGGCTGTTCTGTTCTGGTGAGGTGGATAAGCTGATTTTCCTTGGATGATGCAGTAGCCCCTATGCTGTCAATCCTCTAGTCCTTTTGCATGTAAAATCCCCGTGGACTTCCCTCTGACCTCCCTGCACACAAAGATTGAAGGGTCAGGTCCTGCATCCTTCATTTCTTAAATGGTACTTGACCCTTTGTGCCACAGTAGCCTTAGATATAAAACACATCAGTGCTGATTCCCAGAAGTTTGTGTTGCTAAGGGATTCTGTATGGCATAATGCCAGCTATACAATTAGAGGACTTTTGTTGTTGAAAGCATAGTTTTACGGGGGGTAATATTTGATTTGGGAGCATCAGACACAAATAGGCGGTCAAGAATCTTCAAAACTAGTACTCACAATGGGAATCCAAGTTTAAAAAGCTTCTACATGGGACTTTTGCTTAACTGAGAGAATAACTTTGGACAATTATTAAACACATCAAAGAGTTAACATAAATCTAAGTTATTAACATATCAGAAGTAAGCTTGGCAGAATTCAGTTTTATTTCTTTTTTGTGAATTCAGCAGTTAATATTGATGATTTTTAACAATTTTAATAATTTTTTTTTGTTCAGTTTTCCAGTCAGGGCTGCCTACTACTCTCTGGGCCTGCAAGGATCTAATTCCTGTGGCACTAAAGTATAGGGGAGACTGTGGTCCTGGTGGGGCAGAGCAGAGACCCCTGGCCAGGACTTGAAGGAGGACAAACTCCTGGACATGGGGAAGGTCATTCTGGTGCTGAATAGTTCCTGCCAGGTGACAGATTGTGAGTGAGTGAGGCCGTGGGAGCAGGGCTGCAAAAGGCTCCCTGCGTAGCCCCAGAACTGGTATACTATATCCCTGTGAGTGTGGGCTACACTCAAGGACTGCTGTGAATGGATATTGTTTTCATATGACATTGACCAACGACTACTGACTTAAATTGAATATCCCAAGCCTACATGTAACCTTGTAGCTATAAACATACTGTCTAACAGCTGGTTTAGCTCAGTCTGCTGCTGGTAATAACAGGGAAATGGATAAAGTTACATTGTAATCTCCTGTAGCATGTGGTAATGCTTGGAGGCATGCCCACATTACCTGTAGCGTACCTGCCAGTCAGGCCAAAGAACACCATACCCATGCCTCTTATGCCTTAAGGACTCTGACCCATAGAAAACTCAAACAATGGGGGAGAGAGGGTTGGCACAGGAAGAATCTCTATAAAAACTACTGAGAGTCTTGCACCTCAGTGCCCTTCCCACTCCTAGGGCACCCTAACTTGTAAAGGAGAGGGGAGGTTTAGCACTATCCCTTGGCTGCTAGTCTATTCTCTGTGCTCTGGGTTTACAAGTATAGTACAGCCCTGAGGGAAGTAATCTAACTTAGTTATGATGAGTTTTGGAAATGGGATTGTAGTATATTTTTACTCTATAAGTAATAACCTAACAGAACTCTTCAGACAGCCTATCTTCAAAATCTACAGTGATAAGGGTCCTCACTGTCCCAAGATAACATTGTTAATGCATATATCCATCTGCTCAAGCACAAATTCAATATTTCCCATCTCCACTGAGGACCTAACTTTCTACTGTTTATTTTTTCATCTTTGAATAATCAGATGCTTACTGCCTTTTACACTTGGCTGGATTCTTCCACAGAAGTCCTGCTGACTTGACACTGGTGCCAGATTGCTTGAAGCCAGAACACCAGATGGCTGCCTTATCTTTCATTCTTAGGCTGCATTTTCAAGGGCTCCTCCTGCTTGCCAAATTCAGTATGGAGTCCAGTCTATCCAACCCACCACAGCCCCTGTCTATTGTGGGTAACAGTTTCCTTCCAATGAACTGTTTCCTTCTATTTATATAATGGATAAAATTCCACATACTTTTCTGTTAAGATAGAGAGGTGGTTCCCTAAAACTTTTCAGGTTTAATTCACTAAACATTGGTTGAAAGGGGGGATCTGGAGCCAGGCACTGATGATAGGCAAAGAGCCTTTCACATCTAGATTAGCAGTTTGAATCTCAGCCGGGTTGGTCTAACTGAACATCATTCCCATATAATGGCTTTTGGATGGTCTGCATGAAATGAGACACAAAGTGGGTGAGCTCATATCTCTTATTGGACCAGCTTCTGTTTGGTGAGAGAATGAGTTGTCTCACATCTATTTCTAGTGGGACAGGTGTCTGCGTCAGAAGAGGTGCTAGCTAGCTTGCTTTCATGTTGAAAGGCATGAGATGGTCAAGGACTGAATCAGCATAAGCCTAAACTGCTCCCTCAGCCCAAGCAAGCATCCATTTCAGAACAGGGTACATGCACACTGGACATGGTGATCTGAGGAAACTTGCATGCAGGCTGCCTGTGCTCCCTGCCTAGGACTGAAGTGGGATTTCAGTGATGCATAGGCCTTGAGCCTGCACTCTGTATGTGCCCTCTCTGAATAAAATGGAGCACCTCAGTCTCCAAGGCTAATTAATAGGAATATTTTTTTAAAAACTAATGGAAACAGACTGTGATCTTGCATTCCTCACTGAGTTAAAGCTCCTATTTGTGTGAAATTGCTGGCAATTTTACCTAAGAAAGGAGCAGAGGATGCTATCCATAAGTCCTCAGAGGTGCAAGTCACTATTTTATTAGCAGACTGTCACACTGAGACATACACACTGCAGTCTGAGGTGTGATTTGCAGCTCAGGTAGACATATACACAGCTGCAGATATTAGGAGAGAGAGGTGGCGTGGGTTTTAGCTCAGGCTGTACAAGTATGCCAGGGATGCTGAGTGCCTACTCACATTTTGTTGAAGCCTGCACTGCTGCATCTACTCTGCAATTTTTAGCCACGCTAGTGTAGGTGTGTCTACAGTGTAAACGTCCTCTCTTGTTCCCACTGGTGATAGCACTGGTAGGAATTTTTGTGCGTGTGAGAGAGGGTCCAAATTCAGGCAGGGTTCAGATGGAAGCAAACTCATAGGCCAGTGTCTTTCTCTTCCTCAACCACTTGCCACCTCCTCACTTCTTTTCAGGGGCACTGCAACCCATGAACCAGGTCACAACACCCATAGTGGGCAGCTAGGCCCATCCCAGTGGCAGAGAAGTGGCTGCCGTGGGGTAAGCTTGCTCTCTACTGCTCCCTTCACCCCAGGCCTGAGACCCACCTAGAACCTTACTGTGCCCCACCAGTGGGTCACAATCTTTTTCTTGGGAAACACTCTGCTAGATGATAAGTAATATCCCTTCTGGCCTTAAAAGCTCTGCCTCTGTGTAAGTTACAGTAGCTCACAAATTCTAAGGGCATGTATGGGGGAGAATGTATGCAACTTTGTTAATACATATTTTTAAAATAAAAAAACTGGCCTAAAGTGAATATAAAATATTTTGTGATTCAAGAATTTGGAAAAGAGAACTATGTTAATCTGTTCTAGCTGAGTGCTGAGTCTCATCTGAGGTCAATGTGAGTTCTGATTTTTGTAAGGAATGCTGTATCCAAATACGTACGCTACAGAAACTCTTGAGATCACATCATATCATTTCTGGTATGAACAATCTTTAGAACTCATAATGGCTGCTAATAAGGAATTGCTGCTGCTGCACTGAACTTCTTCCTTTTACCACCACCTTCACCACAATCTAAAGGCAATGTAGTCAAAAGGATAAGTAGCTAGCAGACATGTCACTAGCAACCCAATATTCTAGAAAAATGTTGGAGAGATTCCATTCTAATGCTTCCCGGAAGGTGAGTATGGGACAAATTCTGATTTCACTTCCAAGAGTTTTATACTAGTAACTACAATGAAGTCAATGTAGGTAGACCCCTGGTTTGCATTGGAATAAATGAGAGAAGTGTGAGGCCCTATATTTCTCTGTAGTAAACATGGCCAATTTTTCGGGGGGGGGGGGGCAGGGAGAAAATGGATCATATCTTACTCTCTACTCAAGTGGAGAGTACTATATTTAGAAATGCTGCGGACTTAGAAATCAAATACTATATGGATATGAACAGCCACCAATTCAGTTCATCGTAACAGAAGTCCTTTGTTTGATTCTTGAGATTAGACTAAAATTCTGAGTCCTCTAATCCAACATAGAATTTCCACAGCTATCTAGATCTTTTGGCAGCGGTAGTTAATGCAATTACTGGATCATAATACCAAAAAAATTTACAGAACTTCTTTGAGAGTTTTCTAATATTCATGTTATTTCCTTTTTTTCCCGAGCCAAACAAGTAGCATTTCCAGAGCAGTATTTGTCAGTTTGGCAACTATTACTCACTTAAAGTATGTGGGAAAGCTTATAAGTTTCTCGATCTCTTTGTGGTACCAAGCAAAGATTTAGGTATATGACTGGGCATCCTGTAGCTAAAACAGTGGGCGGAAACTAGAAAATGTAGTCTCCCTTTTGCATATGCCTCTTAGTTGTTATAACTTTAGGTGCAAACCTCTAAAGAGCTTGAAGTGTACATTGGAAAAGCATTCAAAATTCACTTATCTGAACCTTTTATGAGCTCTCCACATTAGGTTTTGATGCAAGATTCCTGGTTTCACACAAGTCAGAAATGGCACGAGAACCATGTGTTTTGTTTTTGTGGTGTTTCAGTTCTTCCAAATGATATCAGCAGAGATGAATGAAAACTTTTCTTTCTAAAGGAAGTGACCTCAAAATGTTTGGCCCTCATAGGTTCAGTTCAAGTCCTTTTTGACTCAGTTTGCTCATCATTCTACCATGTAAGGAATGGGAAAATGTGCTTATATTTGATATTTGTGAAGGAGCCTCTTGGGCATCCATTAAATATTCAAATCTCAGCACAAACCAGTGATGCCAACAGGAGACCTAACCCTATATCACACATGCTCTAGTTCACCCCAATACCAGACTCCCACTGTTTACTAATCTACAGCCCCCATCTGTGCTGATAATGAACAAGAGGAAATGGAAACAGCAGGGATTATAAACTATTGAGTAGTCTCAATTTCCATGCCTGAACATAACTCTCAGAATATATTGCCTACCATACGCCTGCTTTGAAGTTTGAACACCACTCTGTTAGTGTCCCAATTTGTGTGATATTGGAAGATTATTGGTTTTGTTTTTTAATATTCAACATTAAGAGAACCTGTCCTTAAAATATCTGTGTATATGTTGGCCTTTGAGTGTTAAAGTAAAGCTGTATGTTAAGTAATTATGGTTGCTATTTAATTAAGAATGGAAGTAGGAGGTTATTTAGCCCTTAATATGAAAATGCTGTCCTTTTAAGAAACTCATCACAGGGTCATTGTAAATATTTTTATATGTTAAAATGCTTTCTTTTTATAAATGAAATAGCTTTTAAGATATATATAGCTTTGCAAGCATTTAAACAACATTCTGTCAGTGATTCAGACGTCAATCCCAAATTGCTTCAGACAAGAGGATGAGATGAAGCATGTGGAAATAAGATATAACACTACTTACTATATTTTGAAGTTCCTCAGAAATATCCAGTCAGGTATCTCTATATGGTTCTTTACTTAATTGTTAGCAGTTCCACATTCTGTAGTGTTCCTGCATTCATGTATGTCTTGCTTTTTCAGGACCAGTTATGGCTGTGATGGGAACATTAGAAATAGAAAATATTTTTCATAATATTTTACTAATCAGTGTGTATGCAGACTGTCATATTAGTTAAGTATATGTGAATTTCTACACAACAGCTATGCATGGTCCAGCTCTCTGAGGCAGGCACTAGATCTGGCGTATTTACCACAAGTAAACTCTGGGACTAAGTATTCCCCATTTGTGCATATTGCATTATCCAGTATACCCACAAGTATTTTCCTGAACTAGTTGTGCACTTGTTTTCAAGTCAGAAACCTCAAACATCCTATGATTTTCATTTTACACTCTCAACCCATCTGGGACAACAAACACTGGTATAAATGTCACGGGTACTAGCATCTTACAATAGCATATCTGCTTGTGTTAATAATGGATGGTACACAGTACTGGTACACATGCTAATAAGCTGCACAGTGACCTTTGGCCCAAAGGTTCAATCAGCCTGTTAAGTGTGCTGGTGTGGCAAAGTATCATAATATGACATTGCAACAACAGTTCTCAGTGGTGTGTATTGCCATCCTCTTTGCTACATCCACGATTCACTCCTAATATGGGTGGTCTCGTTTTCAATTGTAAGTTACTGTTGCATCTTGTAGTATCAATGAGGGGATTATCAGGACCAATTGTAAAATCTGTCCTTTCCTGTAATTTACTGTCGTGTTACTGCATATGCCACCCCTTCATTGGTTATATGGGTGCACATCAGGAGGAACTTAAATATATCCTGCCCTCAAAAGAGGAAGGGATGACTTTGTTTCACAGTGTATAGGACACACCACATTAGTTGCAAATGGGTGGCTCACCTCATAATGTGTTGGGTTACCATAGGGAATCCCCTGCAAGGGACAGAAGTACTCCCAGATCTGCTGGAGTAGAGCTTCCACATTGCTGATGTGGATGATCTGTATGATGAGAGAGGAGAAACAAATAGCTTGTCTGTGGGAGATGGGCATCATGGCCTTCAGATTCATGTTTCCTTCCGTATTTTGAAGATGTGAGGGCAGACCTGACAGACAACAGGCTAGATCCTTAGGCTACAGTGGTGGCTCAAAGCCCCCAGAAACCAGCAGATCCAGCTATGTGGGAGGTATAGTAAATTCCCCTGATGGCACAGGAGTGGTATAGCTAGAGCTCCACCTCAGAATAGGGAAAGTGATGTGGAGTGCTGCTGCATTCTGATCTCTGGCTGTGGCATGGCTCCTTGGGAACAACTGTGGTCAGGCATAATTTTAAAGCCGCTCTGAGGGTACAGAGCTACGTATGCCCCCCCAACCCCCCCCCCCCCCAGAGCTGCACAAAGCTAAGATCTGGCACAACTGAGGATCTAGCTTTCTATCTATAACTAGCAGTTCCCGTGTTAAATGTGCCATTATAAATGTAGCCCTTTTTCATGTAATAAAAAAAAAATCACCACTTGTCAGCAGTGACTGTTACTCTTGAAAAACTTCTAAAGGATCAGTTTCAGCTGAAGATGAGTACAATGGAGCAGTGTGTTGTGAACAAACAAATAGCAAGTTCATGAACTCTTCAATTTCCCCTTACTCCTCTAGTGCTGAGGCATACAGAGCAGAATGTCTCAGCATGCTCACAGAGAAAGATTATTCTTACTGAAGGCATTTCACAGTGCTCTAAATCATCTTCCAATATAAGTAATACTAGGCCCTTTATTTGGTCATTTGGGCCCAGATTTTCCATGGTGGGTGCAACAAGGGTATCTGCAAACATAGGGTTGCGGATGCATGCATACAGTGCAACCACAGGAACTTGCAGGTGCATGCACAAACAGGTACTTGTGGACCCAAAATGGGAATTTCATGCACAAGTACTCATTTAGCAGGCAGGTGCCTATTTTCCAGTGACACTAGTACACACGTTTTTGTGGGTGTAGTTGTGCCTTTCTCCTGGAAAAATATTATTCTCCGTGCTTTCATGAAGGATTGTTTACATAACATCCAGGAGCCAAATTTTCTTAAGTTTTGAATTGGCATTGCTTTCCCGGTTGGAATGGATCTGTTTCTTTCTGAACTCCTTTTACACCACAACAATTTATACCAGTTTGGGGCAATTTTCCTAGTGATAAGAGCACAGGGCTAGGAGGCAGATCTGTTTGCTAGTCACTCACTTTACGACATGAGGCAGGTTTTCTGTACTTTATTTTTTTTCCATCTGTAAAATGGGTTTAGTACTTCTCCATTTGAGGTAAAATGTTTTGAAGTCTTCAGATGAAAGGCTTATTATGTAAGTATGTGGACACAGCACCCACTTCATGAGGACAGACAATACAAACAGGAAGTAAAAATGGCTTTTCCAGGAAGTGGGGAGGAGTCTATCATCTCTTTTAGATGAATGATTCCTTCCACATTTCAGAGAACTTTGGGCAGACAGAATATATCTATTAAGAAATCACTCTACACTGTTGCATCTTTTAGCCTGAGCAGTTAGCCAATATTTGGGGCCTTGTCAGATTGTTTCTGTTAGGAGAAATTAATGCAATGATTCAGCTATTTCCTTGATGCATTCTTGTTAATTTACCCCCTAATTTTTTTTTTGCAAAAGTCTGGTTTTCTTGAACATGGTAGAAACAAACAGGAAGCGGTTTCCTCATCCAGAAATCCAAGTCTTCCATCTCGGCAAGTACTGTGCCCAAAGCTCACTCTCTGGGCTTCCTCCCAGGCCACGCTCCCATTGCTTCTCTCTGTGTTTGCACACTTTTTCTCCTTGCTTTCTGTTTTTTTTTTCACATACATAGATACATGCAATGCCATGGCCCCTGCATTTGCAGTGAGGCTCTAGGGAAACCTCTCAGTCCATATGGCTTAGCTTCTACTCCGGCTTTGCCATGGTGGCACTTGCCTTCAGTGATGGCTTCTATTGTTTCAGTTATCACAAAACAAAGAGGCATTTAATTATTCCTTCAGTTAGCTTAAATGAAGGATGCTTAGGACACCCTTCTGTTCTTACCAGGTCTGTGATTGATGGCCACCCTTAACACCTTCCAGCATAACAATATTTTGTTTCTCCTCTTTCCATGCCTTCTCTGCTCCATTTGCGATGGCAGCTTTTGATACTCTTTCTCTCAAAAACATCTGTGTCTCCTTCCATGGTGCCACTTAGGACTGAAATGCTCTTCCAAAATCTACTTCTCAGGTCTCCATTCTTGACTTCAAATCACTGATGAAAACACACTTCAAAAACACTAACTACTGAGTAACCATGTAATCATATCCAGAACTTACACCATCCCTCTCCTACCCGGTGTATGTTCGTTCTAGGGTGACCAGACAGCAAGTGTGAAAAATCGGGATGGGGGAGGGGGTAATAGGCACCTATATAAGACAAAGCCCCACGTATCGGGACTGTCCCTAACAAATCAGGACATCTGGTCACCCTAGTTCTATCCCAGCTTGTTTGTCAAGTCCATCATTAGCTGGAGTTACTTTGGATGTACACTGCTGTAAATGAGAGGAAAGTTTGGCCCTATATTTTCAAAGCACTTTTTAAGCATTAAATAATTACTCCTACAGCAGCCCTGTGAAATAGGTAAATTATGGTGATGAAATGATGTGTATGTCTTCGTCTGTACTGAAGACAATTATTTTCCCAAAAAAACAAATTTCTACTACCTACTGCCTCTGTGCAAAATGAATACTTCAAGCCTAAATACTACCACTCTTACAAGCCTATGAGCAAATATATTCAGATGGAAATTTCCCATAATCATGTGCTATTGCATCAGTGCAAATCTACCTAATTACTGCCTGATGAGGCCATTCATGCTCCCTTTAAGAAAAAAAGCCAGCTAATGATATTGTAACAGCATCACAATATCAAAATGCAGCATTAACGTAAATGAGCAGCATACAGTGATCCATTCAGTCCCTTGGGAACAGCTCCCAAAACAAATGTACTGGGTGTCTTTCTGGCTATGCAGAAATGTGTGAATTGTTCATCCTGACATTGCGGTTAAGTATGTTTGTAGTTTTTCATATGCTTCTGCCCAGTAAGTGAGGCAAGTTTAACAAGGTGCGGTGAGGAAGTGTGATGTCACATGCAGCTCTTACAGGAAACAAGCTAGAAGATATTTAGGGGAACTTCAGTATTTGGTGATTTCCAACGGATTAAACGACACAGGTTAGTCTTTCTGAAATGGCTATTTCTAACCTCTCTAAAGATGTGTTACATGCATTCTTAAAGATCCCTTTTAACAGTTGACTAGGAGGGCTTTAGCAGAACGCTTATGTTGGTAGCTGTTTGTAAGCGTGAGCTATTACAGAACAAACATGGAGGCATTATTCTGAGCATGAAAAAGTAGCATTTAGCATGGCGTGCTGCATTGGGATGGTGTAGACTTGAATTGTTTAAAAAATATGAATTTATTAAATCAGATTTACACTGTGGAAACACTACTACTGTCTGGCTTTTGTTTTGTTGTTGTTGTGGAGGGGTCTTTTTAGATTCTTTATATTGAACAAAGGAATCCGTTTTATAAAACTAAAGTTCAGGTGCTAATAAATACAGTAAAGTGCTTTTTGAAAGATAGGTAGAAGTTATCAGCTAGTGTAAGAAATTTTGATATTAAGTGAAGAAAATCTACAATTCCTTTTCTTTTAACATACATAAATTCTTGTTTATTCACTTAGTACAGGATTCTTACTTTCCCTTCTCTCCATTCTGCTCTTTTCCGACACCCATGCTAGATACTCTGTGGAGATTCTGTCTTAATCTTTCCTCTACTTTGAGTTTCCTGTGCTTGGAAATTTGTAAGTGTCTGAAATGAAACTGAACCAATGTCTTTCATGTTCCACCTGGAATACACAGGGAAATAAGTAGACAGAATGAGATCTTCATTTTAAATTTCCAGACTAAATTTTTCTTTTAAGGGGGTCAAAAGACATGTAAAAATTTAAACATTACTGGAGTGTTGTAGTTTAAAAAACTAAAAAATGTGAAAGTCAGAAAACTCAGCACAGAAGTTACAAATAAAATAAACCTCTGAAAGGCAGGAAATAGCATGTTCTAAAAATCTAAGCAGAGATCCTGGAAATCAAGATAGTGACATATCCTTAAATGAGTAACTGCATTCTTACCCTCATTTATCCTCCACTTGGTAATGGGACAATTCTGGTAATGAGCCATGAAATAAATGTTGTCGTCTTCTTCATGTATGAATTTCAAAAGTGTGGTCTCTTCTGATGTACAGTGAAACTAGCTCTGTCTCCAGGACTGTGTGGAGAAGTTGTAGCCCATGCCCTGTTCTGGAAAGCTAATGGAAGGTCTGTCTTCCATCCTTCCCTGGCGGGCGCGATAATGGGAGTTTGTATTGGATGTGGGGTATGATGGTTGGAGGCTGAAGGGGAAGTGTGAGAGTAAAGGTTGGAACTTTAACTGAGTGTTTCTAAGACTTGTTTCTCCTCAGCACTTTTCAGTAGTGATTTTATTGAAAAAACTATTTTTGTTCATTCCTTTAAAAAAAACCGTATTTCCATACGAGCTGTGTGCCCTATCCCTCGCCTCAGTCCTAAGGTAGGTGTTAAAATCATTGAGCAGCATGTCAGGGACCACACTGTCCCTTGCCTGGCCATGCAAGGCTGTTCCTCCCACTTGCCCCTGGATAGCAACACAAAGTCCTCCCACAATGGCTGTTCCTGTGCTGCTCCTCCTCTCCTCACCCTCACAGCATGTGGAAGCTCCTTGCATAGGTCCCACATGGAGCTTTGAAACTCTGCAAGGCAGAAGCTCCTGCAGTCCAACTTCTGTCAATCCTTACTTGGGTAACTCTCAAGTTCTGCAGAGTTTATAAACCCAGGAGGCTGCAAGCAAAAGCTATTCGATTCAGGTCTGAGGAGTTTTTAAGCTTTGTTAAAAAGGCACTTAGCCCTAGCTGAGTTTCCCTGATCCTGCAGAACTCAAGTTTTGCAAGTTCCCAAACTCATTGAGAATCTCTGCTCCAATGAAGTATGTAGTTTTTACCAGGACTCTGTAGACTCTCTAAAACCCAGGTACTTCTCAGAGGTTCACCGATAAAATAAGCACCCCTACTCTTGCAAAAATAAATAAAGGCACCACTCCTCACTGAGAACAGTAGAATAATCTGAATTATGACATTTGTTTGAATTATAACATACCCCAAAAAGATAGGAAACCTCTCTTTTAAAAAATACAAATTTTTGGTTATTTTTCAAGTGCCTTGTCGTGTTACTGACTAGACTTTCAAAAATCACCACTTCCGACATGGGACTAAACAAGAGACATTGATGGCAGATTGGTGTAGCAAGAGGATAGGTAAAAACTGGACATATAATGGAAACTTAGTCACAATATAAACTATAAAGAAGTTACCATCTCTCCTTGATAGCTAATGAATGAGTTTCATGGGATTGCCCTATTCTTAATTGTTCTGATATTACATTGTGAAGGGAAATAATAAACAAAAGTAAAGCATAAGAATGGCCATACTGGGTCAGACCAAAGGTCCATCTAGCGCAGTATTCTGACAGTGGCCAGTGCCAGGTGCCCCAGAGGGAATGAACAGAACATGTAATTATAAAGTGATCCATCCCCAGCCGCCCATTCCCAGCTTCTAGCAAACAGAGGCTAGGGATGCCATCCAATTTTCCATCTTCAGACTGTTGTTTTAGTTAAAATCCCAGCTCCTGGAATCATAATATATACTGAGAATTTCAGCTTTCAGTGGAAGAAGGGGAAAAAAGAGTAAGGTTCTACCCATCATTGTCACAGAGAATAGATAGAAGCTAAAGGCTCAAAATCAAGAGGCAAATAAGACCCAGAAAGCTGGTGTATAAGTCAGTTTCTTGATTTTTGAATGCATGGACTTGGCAGTACTAGAAAATGTTAAAATAAAACTGTCAATCCATAGGAACAGTGACATTTGCATGGTTTGTGTGTTCTGTTAGTCAGAGATCATTGGCTTGACTCCATTATTTCTGTGCAATTCTTGGTAGTGGGCACATCAGTGGCTGGCAGCTTTTTTGTTAAATATGATATAAGAGTGATTAAATCATGAGTTCTTCCCAACACAATGTCCTCCCCCCACTCCGCCTACTGCCTGCTCCTTTTGTGCTCAGTGTGAGGTTTAGGTTTTGTCTACATGGGGGAGAGCTGCACCAGTTTAACTAAAGGTGTGACTCTAAAATGATTTAGTTAAAACAGTGCAAACCCCTGGGTGGATGTTATTTCAGCTTAATTCTGGGTTAGCATAAATCAGTTAGGAATTAATGTAAACTAAATCAAAATATGCTACTCTTAAATCAAAATAAGTGTGTCCACACTGGAGTTTGCAACAGTTTTTTAAACTGATTCAAATACAAATTTTGTTAAGCGGCTGCAACTTTCTCATATAGTCAAGGCCTAAGTTTCATTCTGCCACCAAGAGTGAGGGCCATGACCAGAACAATTGCAAGAAGTACAGATTTAGAAATGTGCTGAATTCCCCCAACAAAACGGAGTAACAGAAGTGTTCAGCACATTTATTCACTTGCCAGCTCCTGCTGTGTGTGAATCCAGCTTGCATTGTGCTGGTGACTTCACACCTATCACAGAATAAATTGCTATGGCATGAAGCTGTCCCATCCTACAGGTTCAGATGAGTGAACAAAAATGCATAGCACTGTAACTAATATGTATCTGAACCCAATAGGCTAGAGTCAGAAACTAGAGCAAGCTTCCACTGTGCATTTCACTTGATTAGTATAGTTTACCCAGGGGCATCTTATGGAGCAGGAGTCAGTGTGGATATTTGACCAAAAAATATAGGTAAATTTTTTATAAGTTGTTCACTTGCTGAATGATCCCCTTATCCTACCTGGAAGGCCATTCACTACACTATTCCAGAATCACTGGATTTTTAAAAAGACTATTTTCAGGTCTTTTTAAAAAGCCATTTCATTGCCCATAGTAATGTGCCCCATCTGCTGAGTTGGCCAACAGTATCTTTTGCCTGTTGTGGTATTTGCAGTACTTCCCTCACATGCCTTGGCCCCTTCCCCCCATTTGAATTCAAGTTCTGCAAATCATTTCTGTTTAAGCAGCTCTTCAGTGCGGCTGGAGGGTGTGGGGGTTGGTTTCAGCTTTCTCAGGCATTTTTCTATAGTATTAAACTTCAAAAAAGCCTATTTATTATGAAGCTATTTAGAGTCTTGGTTCCTTCGGGGGGGCAACTGCAGATGCACCATTCAGTGTCCTGAGAACATACCCACCTGCACATCCTTGTTGGTCTGATTTTTCTGCTTTCGCTTATGTTGGTTTTTACACTGGTGTAAGTCCACAGACTTGCATTCACGTGGGACTAAAATCAAGCTCTTTCTCTATTAGTCAAGTATTGCCTCTGGGTACTGAGTGCACACATAGCATCTTTGTGCCTTCACCAGTTTGCCCAAAGAAAAGGGGCAGCAGCTCCTTGGCACAACTGCCAGATTTTCCTGTACAAATTCTCACTCCCATGAGCAAATGGCATTTCCCCCCCGTGTGGCACAAACAGATGTGTGTACAAGTTCAGGGGCTTCTGATAATTTGACCCTCTGTAGATACCCAATTCCATGCTTTTGTCCTGTTAAAGCACTGAACTTTGGAAATGTCAACATTCTATTTAACTTCAGTAAACGTATTTTTAGCTGAGCTTGGGAGGCCTTACACTCAACTTGATGGCATTTTTCTGTTTGTTTGAATGGTGAGGGAAGGGGGGGCATATAGAGCCCTTGGTGGGGGGAGGGAGAGTTGGAGGCCCTTGATACAGGGAGAAGGGGTGAATGGGGATGCATACACCTCTGGCATGGGGGGGATGGGAGACCCTGATATGGGGGAAAAGGGTGAATGGTGGTGCATACAGAGCCCCTGAAAAGTGTGGGAGGCAGGGAACTGTGACATGGGGGTACATAGAGCCTGAGGCAGTGTGGGGAGTTGGAGCGAGTCCTTGGGAAAATAGAGGGGTATGGTAGAGTGGCATAGAGGGAGCTTGCTGGGTAGAGTAGAGGGGTGGAAGGTGACCCTGGTGTATGCACTAAGTTCAGATACAGAAACAACAAAGTGTTTGTGACTTACTAGTAATTAATTTTTAGAAGGTTCCTTATTGTGCCTCCCCCCAAAAAATTGGAAGGATTTTCCTGGGGAAGAATTAATGATGATGTTGGCGGGTTGTGTGAAATCCTTCTGATGTGGCAGTTTTCTTTCCTGGTGCCACAGGGATGATTTAAATTCTGGCTGTTCCTAGGTTAAGTGTATCAGAGCCTGAGCCAGACCCACAAGCAAATTGGCATGCACAGTATGTTTTTCCAAAGTTAACTGCATCTTAGAGCTGTAAGATTGTATCAGCAGATCAGGAGCTGACAGAAGGGTTTGCTTTGACCAAGCATCATGAATTTCTACTTGTCCTAACTCCTGGATTTGTATAAAGAATTATTTTGCAAGTTTGCGTATTTGGATCCATAACTATAGCTGTACTGTGAAGCTAAATCTTAAGACTGGACTGGCCTTTTTATTTAACAAAGAAAAATCACCTTCTCCAGCTTAGTGCTTCCGTGGTAGAAGGCTTGATGGAGGTGAAGTTTAATGGACTGTGATATGCAGGACGTCAGACGACTAGATGATCTAATTGTGCCTTGTGTCTATAAACTCTATACAGATTCACAGCTGGTGGGCTAGCTTAGCTTGGTGTAAAGGTGATGCATTCTTTCCGTGGGTCTGTACCAATAAATACAAGAATCAGTAAGTGTCTGTTTTCAACTTCATTTTGAGTATGTGTTAGTGGGAGCTTGGCATTAGATGAGAGGAAGAAAATATCGGAACACATGGTGGGTGGGGGAGTTAAAAAAAAAAAAAAAAAAAAAAAAGCCGAGTGCTGCTGGCAGAGAAAAGGGGGGAAAAAAAGGAGTACCGCGAAATATCAGGACTAATTGGCTAAATATCAGGACATCTTGTCACCCTACTTGTCATTATTCCAGGGATCCACAAATACATAAAATTTCACATTTGCATGTATTTCCTCCTTTTGTGTCAGTGGCAGAATTCACCCTTTTACTGAAAAAGTGGCAGGGATTTAGTATGATTCCCTGTTGAGCCAATCTGCTGTCAAAAGAGTACAATGCCGCATTCTAGTGCTGCATCTTTTCCTTGATTTGGGATGCCTTCATAGTTTCCAAGGCCAGAAGGGACCACTGTGACCACAAAGTCTGACCTCCTGTGTAGCATAGGCCAGAGAACATCCCCAAAATAATTCCTAGAGCAGATCTTTTAGAAAAACATCCAATGGCAAAGACTTAAGATTTTGTCAGTGATTGGGATTTTTATTCTCCATGGTCATGTTGCATGCCTGTGTTTATAAGACCCACCAAACACAGGCCTTTAGCAGACTTTTTGCTTTACCTTGGCAGGAAAGTCACTGTCTCAAGGGCAGAGATGATGAACAAGTTCTTGGAAAGAGCTAGAAAAGAGAGCACATCTGTAAGTTTGTATGGCTGCAGCTGTTTATTGTGAAATACCAGCTTAATACTGTCAGTATGTCCAAACTCATGCATTCAGGACACTGAATGTTTTTCAAACACTTGCATTTCTCCCGAATTAGTGGCAGTGTGCTGTAACAGAAAGTTAATGCAATATTGAGGGAGGAGTAACACTGATCCTATTCCAACTTCACAGTACATGGCTAATCTCAGAGTCTCTGTATTGACAGCTTACTTTGACATTTCTCCAGCTACTAATGGAAGCTGATGGATTTATTTTTAAAGTGTGGAGAAACAGCAAAGTTCATATTACTAGAAGGGCAATGAGAACTTTCCAATGTATGGTACAATAGTATATTCCATGGTAAAATATTTCAGGAAGTGTAACTGACATGTTATTGCTAGGTTCCTCCTGAGGATTGGACTCTCCTAGTTTGAAGTCATCACATTGGGTTTGTTGTGTTATGCACTGTGACAGAGTATGGAGGTACTATCCAGCACCCAAAGCGTTAACTGTAGGTCTCTGCAATACACAGATGTTCATAGGAAGGTATCATAACCTTAGTCCCAGATTTGGACCTTAGCGTCCAAAATATGGGGGTTAGCATGAAAACCTCCAAGCTTAGCTACCAGCTTGGACCTGGTACTTGCTGCCACCACCCAAAAAATTAGAGTGTTTTGGGGCACTCTGGTCCCCCTGAAAAACCTTCCCTGGGGACCCCAAGACCCAAATCCCTTGAGTCTCACAACAAAGGGAAATAATCCTTTTTCCCTTCCCCCCTCCAGGTGCTCCTGGAGAGATACACAGACACAAGCTCTGTGAAACTACGCAGAGTGACTCCCCCTCTCTGTTCCCAGTCCTGGAAACAAAAAGTACTTTCCTCTTCACCCAGAGGGAATGCAAAATCAGGCTAGCGATTTCAACACACACAGATCTCCCCTGATTTCTTCCTCCCACCAATTCCCTGGTGAGTACAGACTCAATTTCCCTGAAGTAAAGAAAACTCCAACAGGTCTTAAAAGAAAGCTTTATATAAAAAGAAAGAAAAATACATACAAATGGTCTCTCTGTATTAAGGTGATAAAATACAGGGTCGATTGCTTAAAAGAATATTGAATAAACAGCCTTATTCAAAAAGAATACAAATCAAAGCACTCCAGCACTTATATTCATGCAAATACCAAAGAAAAGAAACCATATAACTTACTATCTGATCTCTTTGTCCTTACACTTAGAAACAGAAGACTAGAAAGTAGAAACTACTTCTCCAAAGCTCAGAGAAAGCAGGCAGACAGACAAAAGACTCAGACACAAACTTCCCTCCACCCAGAGTTGAAAAAATCCGGTTTCCTGATTGGTCCTCTGGTCAGGTGCTTCAGGTGAAAGAGACATTAACCCTTAGCTATCTGTTTATGACACGCCCCCCAAATTGCAGACAGTGGGGAAGCTCACTGGCGGCAATTTCCTTCTAGAACTTGAAAATAAACAGATTATTACAACACATGCACCTTTACATATACTACTAAGTATATAACTAACAGACTTCTACATTTTAAGAACACTTTTTAACTACTGAATTCTGGGAAACTCTCACGGGAGAGTGCATCAGCAACTTTGTTAGAAGCTCCTGTGATGTGTTGAATTTCAAAATCAAAATCTTGGAGAGCTAAACTCCAACGAAGAAGTTTCTTGTTGTTCCCCTTGGCAGTATGAAGCCACTTTAGTGCAGCATGGTCAGTTTGTAGTTGGAACCGCCGTCCCCAAACATATGGGCGTAGCTTTTCCAGGGCGTACACAATGGCATAGCATTCCTTTTCACTGACTGACCAGTGACTTTCCCTCTCAGACAGTTTCTTGCTGAGAAACACGACAGGATGGAAGTTGTGATCTGTTGCTTCCTGCATGAGCACTGCTCCTATACCACGCTCAGATGCATCCGTGGTTACTAGGAATGGCTTGTCAAAGTCCGGGGCCCTGAGCACAGGGTCAGACATGAGCGTTGCCTTAAGTTGGGTAAAGGCCTTTTGACACTGATCAGTCCACTTAACTGCATTTGGCTGGGTCTTTTTGGTTAGGTCGGTCAGTGGGGCAGCGATTTGGCTGCAGTGTGGTACAAATCGCCTGTAGTATCCGGCCAAGCCTAAGAAGGATTGGACCTGCTTCTTGGACCGTGGGACAGGCCACTTTTGGATAGCATCCACCTTGGCCTGTAGGGGGTTTATGGTTCCTCGACCCACCTGGTGTCCCAGGTAAGTCACTCTGTTTTGGCCTATTTGACACTTTTTGGCCTTAACAGTTAGTCCTGCCTGCCTGATGCGCTCAAAGACCTTTTTCAGGTGTAGTAGGTGTTCGGGCCAGGAGTCTGAAAAAATGGCCACATCATCGAGGTAGGCAACTGCAAATTCTCCCAGTCCAGCTAGTAGACCATCTACCAGCCTCTGGAAGGTGGCGGGTGCATTTCGAAGGCCGAAAGGAAGGACATTGAATTCATACACCCCCGCATGGGTGACGAATGCTGACCTCTCCTTGGCAGGTTCATCTAGCGGTACTTGCCAGTACCCCTTGGTTAAGTCTATTGTAGAGATGAACTGGGCACGTCCCAACTTCTCCAATAGCTCATCGGTGCGTGGCATTGGATAGTTGTCCGGACGAGTTACCGCATTTAGCTTACGGTAGTCCACGCAAAAGCGTATTTCCCCATCTGGTTTGGGTACCAGAACCACTGGAGATGCCCATGCACTGGTAGATGAGCGGATTATACCCATTTGTAGCATGTTCTGGATCTCCCGTTCTATAGCAGCTTGGGCATGAGGAGACACCCGGTAGGGTGGGGTTCTGATTGGGTGAGCATTACCTGTATCAATGGAGTGGTATGCCCGTTCAGTCCGTCCTGGGGTGGCTGAGAACAATGGGGCGAAGCTAGTGCACAGCTCCTTGATTTGTTGCCGCTGCAGACGTTCCAGGGTGGTTGAGAGGTTCACCTCTTCCACGCCACCGTCTTTTTTCCCGTCGTAGTAGACACCGTCAGGCCACTCAGCATCATCTTCCTGGACTGTAAACTGACAAACCTGTAAGTCTCTGGAATAGAAAGGCTTGAGAGAATTAACATGGTACACTTTAGGCTTTAGTGAGGAATTGGGAAATGCTATGAGGTAGTTTACAGTTCCCAGGTGCTCTTGGACCGTGAATGGCCCTTCCCATGATGCTTCCATCTTATGGGCCTGTTGCGCCTTCAAGACCATAACCTGGTCTCCTACCTTGAAAGAACGTTCTCTGGCATGTCTGTCATACCAGGCCTTTTGCTCTTCCTGAGCATCCTTTAGGTTCTCTCTAGCAAGGGCTAAAGAGTGTTGGAGGGTGCTTTGTAGGTTGCTTACAAAGTCCAGAATGTTAGTTCCTGGAGAAGGCATAAACCCCTCCCATTGCTGCTTCACCAACTGTAATGGCCCCTTAACCTCGTGACCATACACAAGTTCAAACGGTGAAAACCCTAAACTGGGATGTGGTACAGCCCTGTAGGCAAACAGCAACTGCTGCAACACTAGGTCCCAATTATTGGAGAATTCGTTGATGAATTTTCGTATCATGGCCCCCAAAGTTCCATTGAACCTTTCCACCAGGCCATTGGTTTGATGGTGGTACGGGGTGGCAACCAAGTGATTCACCCCATGAGTTTCCCACAGTTTTTCCATGGTCCCTGCCAGGAAATTAGACCCTGAATCTGTAAGGATGTCGGAGGGCCAACCTACCCTGGCAAAAATGTCTGTTAGGGCCAGGCACACAGTGTTAGCCCTGGTGTTGCCTAGAGCTACTGCTTCCGGCCATCGGGTAGCAAAGTCCACTAAAGTCAGTACGTACTGCTTTTCTCTGGGCGTCTTTTTTGGGAAAGGGCCCAGAATATCCACAGCTACTCACTGAAATGGGACCTCAATTATGAGGAGTGGCTGGAGAGGGGCCTTGACCTGGTCTTGAGGCTTTCCCACTCTTTGGCGTACCTCACAAGACCGGACATACTTGGCAACGTCCTTGCCCATCCCCTCCCAGTGGAAGGACTTCCCCAACCGGTCCTTGGTTCTGTTCACCCCAGCATGGCCACTGGGATGATCATGGGCTAAGCTTAAGAGCTTCCCCCGGTACTTAGTTGGAACCACCAACTGTTTTTGCGGCTGCCATTCTTCCCGGTGTCCACCAGAAAGAATTTCCTTGTATAAAAGTCCTTGGTCTGTAACAAACCGGGATCGATTAGAAGAGCTGAGAGGCGGTGGGGTGCTCCGTGCCGCCGCCCAAGCTTTCTGAAGGCTGTCATCCGCTTCCTGCTCAGCCTGGAACTGTTCCCTTGAGGCTGGGGTCACCAGTTCTTCCTCAGACTGTGGACTTGGGCTTGGTCACTCTGGAAGCGATGTAGGTGATGGGGTTGTTTCCGTTGCTGGTGAACCGCTCTCCGCTGGTGCACCTGAGGGTATTTCAGGCTCTGGCTGAGCCTTTTGGGTATGGCTGTCTTTTGCTTCTGCCAGTTCTGGCTCGCTGGCGCCCTCTGGCGTTGAGTTTGACGATGTGGTTGCACTTGCTGGTGCTGGTTGCTGTTCCAGTTCCGGGCCTGGGACTGGAGGTGCTGTGGCTGTTTCAGTGGTTGGCATGGAATCTGGGTCCACTACCTCTGTCTGGGTCTCTGGTAACCCAGACGGGGCGTCTGTGGACGGTTCAGGAACAGGAATGGGTCTGGAAGCTTGCCTGGTTTGGCTACGTGTAACCATTTCCACTCTCTTGGCCTGCCTCACCTGGTTGGCCAGGTCTTCCCCCAGTAGCATGGGGATAGGATAATTGTCATAGACTGCAAAAGTCCACATTCCTGACCATCCTTTGTACTGGACAGGCAGTTGAGCTGTAGGCAAGTCTACAGCTTGTGACATGAAGGGGTAAATTGTAACTTTGGCCTTTGGGTTGATGAATTTGGGGTCAACGAAGGATTGGTGGATAGCTGACACTTGTGCCCCCGTGTCTCTCCACGCAGTAACCTTCTTTCCGCCCACTCTCAAATTTTCCCTTCGCTCCAAGGGTATTTGAGAGGCATCCGGGCCTGGGGATCTTTGGTGTGATGGTGGTGTAATGAATTGCACTCGCATGGTGTTCTTGGGACAGTTGGCCTTGATATGTCCCAGTTCATTACACTTAAAGCATCTTCCATCTGATGGGTCACTGGGCCGAGGTGAGTTACTGGAGACTGGTGAGGTGGAAGAGTAGGGTGTCTGTGGCTTTACTTGGGTGGTATGTGGGGTCTTTGGCTGTCCTCGGTTGTAGGGTTTGTGGTCTGTGTGCCCCCTGGGGTAATCGTTCCCCTTGACAGTAGCTTTTTTGCTTTCTGCCAGTTCCATCCATTTGGCTCCAATCTCCCCCACCTCAGCGAGATCTTTGGGTTTTCCATCTTGTATGTACCGTGTGATGTCTTCAGGAACACCATCCAAGAACTGCTCCATTTGTATGAGGAGGTGCAGTTCTTCCAAGGTTTGAACGTTGTTTCCTGTTATCCAGGCCTCATAGTTTTTTGCAATGTAGTAGGCGTGTTTGGGAAATGACACCTCTGGTTTCCACTTTTGGGTTCTGAAGCGCCGACGGGCATGATCTGGGGTTATCCCCATTCTGTATCTGGCCTTGGTTTGAAAAAGTTTATAGTTATTCATTTGCTGCTTAGGCATTTCAGCTGCCACCTCTGCTAAAGGTCCACTGAGCTGTGACCTCAATTCTACCATGTACTGGTCTTCGGGGATGCTGTACCCAAGACAGGCTCTTTCAAAATTTTTCAAGAAGGCCTCGGTGTCATCACCTGCCTTGTAGGTGGGAAATTTCCTGTGCTGTGGAGCAATAATTGGCGCCGGGTTGTTAGGGTTGGCTGGCACATGCAGCCCAGCTTTTGCCAACTCCAGTTCATGTTTTCTCTGTTTTTCCTTCTCTTCATTCTCTTTTTGGTGTTTTTCCATTTCTTTTTGGTGTTTTTCCATGTCTCGGCGGTGGGCCAACTCTTCTTCTGCTTGTTTCCTTCGGTAGGCCACCTCTTCTTCTTCTAGTTTTCTTTTGTGTGCTGCCTCTTTGGCTGCCTGTTCTCTTTGGTAGGCTGCCTCTCTGATCTGTTCTTCTCTTTCTTTCATCTCCATCTCTTTTTGTTTTATTTCCAGTTGTCGCCTGTGTTCAGCTTCTCTGAAATGCTCCTCGGCCTCAATTTTTGCCTTAGAAGTCATGATTCCTGTTTTCTTGTGTTGGGGTGCCCTCCGGTGTTTATCTTCTGAACTGCAGGTTCTCTGTTGCCTCCTGAAGTCTGCCTAGCAACAGTGCCTTTAGCTAATCTTCAATGTTAAGTAAACCTGAAAAACCACTTTATTTGCATGCATATAGTGCTGGTATGACTCTCAATGGGAGTGCTATTGTGTGACAAAAGACTCTTAATAGCACCTTAATGGCTTCTTGCTTAACATGCAAGCCACAAACTGCCAGAGAGAGCAGAAAAAAAAAATTCTCTCTGGTTCCCTTTTAAAACCAAACTGTTTCTCTCTGCTAAAAAGCCCTTAGCAGAGAAAAGAAAAATATAATATTCCTACTGGCTTCTGGATTCTGTCTATCCTCCCACCACTGCCACTCATATCATAACCTTAGTCCCAGATTTGGACCTTAGCGTCCAAAATATGGGGGTTAGCATGAAAACCTCCAAGCTTAGCTACCAGCTTGGACCTGGTACTTGCTGCCACCACCCAAAAAATTAGAGTGTTTTGGGGCACTCTGGTCCCCCTGAAAAACCTTCCCTGGGGACCCCAAGACCCAAATCCCTTGAGTCTCACAACAAAGGGAAATAATCCTTTTTCCCTTCCCCCCTCCAGGTGCTCCTGGAGAGATACACAGACACAAGCTCTGTGAAACTACACAGAGTGACTCCCCCTCTCTGTTCCCAGTCCTGGAAACAAAAAGTACTTTCCTCTTCACCCAGAGGGAATGCAAAATCAGGCTAGCGATTTCAACACACACAGATCTCCCCTGATTTCTTCCTCCCACCAATTCCCTGGTGAGTACAGACTCAATTTCCCTGAAGTAAAGAAAACTCCAACAGGTCTTAAAAGAAAGCTTTATATAAAAAGAAAGAAAAATACATACAAATGGTCTCTCTGTATTAAGGTGATAAAATACAGGGTCGATTGCTTAAAAGAATATTGAATAAACAGCCTTATTCAAAAAGAATACAAATCAAAGCACTCCAGCATTTATATTCATGCAAATACCAAAGAAAAGAAACCATATAACTTACTATCTGATCTCTTTGTCCTTACACTTAGAAACAGAAGACTAGAAAGTAGAAACTACTTCTCCAAAGCTCAGAGAAAGCAGGCAGACAGACAAAAGACTCAGACACAAACTTCCCTCCACCCAGAGTTGAAAAAATCCTGTTTCCTGATTGGTCCTCTGGTCAGGTGCTTCAGGTGAAAGAGACATTAACCCTTAGCTATCTGTTTATGACAGAAGGTAACAAGTCAGGCCTAGAAATTGCAAGCCACTCTGTTTGCACAGAAGGAAAGCAAGCAATTTCACAGGTGTAGATATTAGGGAACCAGAGGCAGCAGTTACTTCTAGGCTCTGAGCCAGGACCCACACACTAAGAATTAAGATCTATGCTGAATTTCTGGCTGTCTAAAAATAGTTTGTTTTGTTGTAAATAGAGCTTCCTGAAGAATAACGAGTTAATGAGGAACACAGGTGGCATGAAGTGCTGTGGTGTAAGTGGATGGGATCTTTTTCATCTTCCACTGGCTATGTCCATAGTCGTCCTTTTCCCTCTATAATTTCTCACGATTGCTACTATTGCTGCTCTAAGCAGGATTAGATGAACAGCACCTTGCCTACATTACACTAATGAAGCTACACTACTGGTAGCAATAGCAGGAAATCTGAAGGGGAAAGAAAAGCTAATTTAGTCACAGCTTCAGGTTAATTAAAAGCACCTTGACATTCAATAATCGTGAAGTCCAAATCTTGCAAGGTCTCGCTGTCTCTTGCAAGATCTCCATCCTCGGCTGTAGTGTTAGGGTAACATTTGCTCTCATGAGAATAATCCTTTCTTGGGTCATGACTGAACAAAGGACCACAACACAAGCCCCCTTCTAGCTATGGAGCTGACCCAGACACAAAGCTAGAGATGGGTTTGGGTGTCTGGGGGTCCTCTGTCCCTCTTGAAGACTTTGGGGTTCAGATTTGATGTGGTTCTTCTTTTCTATACCTGTATCAAATTCAGAGATTTGAAGAACCGGGCTTCAGTCCACATATTCTAAACTCCATGTCCAAACCCATTTAAATTACCGTATGTACTCGTTCATAAGCCAAATATTTTTGGTAAAAAAGTGACGCATCAAAGAGCGAGGGTCAGCTTATAAATGGGTCTAGACCAAAACTTGATGATTTTAAACTCTATGGAATCATTGAATATCTAATACATTGTCGTTTTGTTTGCCTGGAGCATCTACAGGCACAGAGCCCCTCAGCTCCCTGTGGCCACAGTTTGCCGTTCCCAGCCAATGGCAGCTGCGGGAAGTGGTGCGCCTGTTGGCTGGGAATGGCAGACTGCGGCCACAGAGAGCTGAGGGGCTCTGTGCCTGCAGACGCTCCAGGTAAACAAAACGTCCAAGCCCCCTAGCGGCTTACCCTAACGGGCCAGGAGCCAAAGTTTGCTAACTCCTGAAATATAGGGTCCGCTTATGAAAGGGTCATACATTTTTTGCTGTTTTTACCTAACCTTTTTTGAGGGTCGGCTTATAAATGAACGGGCTAATGAACAAGTATATACGGTAAACCCAATTTATCTTTGTCTATGCTGTCCAGCCAAACAGGGTTTAACCAGAGTTAATCTGCACAGGCTTTAAACTATATATTTTAAATGTGCTAAGCAAATCTGGGACCCAACACCTGCTTGCAATTCCCTTTATAAAGAGGAAATTGAAGGGGAAACTAGTTGCCATTCCTTGAGTTCCTGCAGTTTAGGGCCTACAACAGAGAGCATGCCACAGTCAATCTGTAACTCACTCTCTTTTGTTGCGAGGAGATATTTCTTTATGCTGTTGAATTTCAATATGTTAGTGATGATTGAGATGTTAAACACTGGTCAGGAAATGCAATTGTTTCCCTCACTACTTGTAACACCTCTTCCTTGAGCATAGTAAGTGTGATGGGTTAGATCACAGAAACCCCTTTGGGAACTGCCAAATGATGTGCCAAGACTACTACTGCCCTTGCTTTCCCTGCCAGCTCAGGACCCCAGCACCTGTTCTGCTGAGCCAGACATGCCAGTCTGCTCCAACACAGACCCAGGGTCTGAACCACGTGCCCCAAAGCTGCAGACTTAACCTGAAAGCAGCTTACAGAAATGTTCCTGTCTTTAACGCTCAGATGCCCAAGTCCCAATGGGATCTAAACCCCAAATAAATCCGTCTTACCCCATATAAAGCTTATACAGGGTAAACTCATAAATTGTTCACCCTCTATAACACTGACAGAGGTATGGACAGTTGTTGGCACCCCCAGGTATTAATACGTACTCTGAGTTAATTAACAATTAAAAAGTGATTTTATTAAATACAGAAAGTAGGATTTAAGTGGTTCCAGGTAGTAGCAGACAAAACAAAGTGAATTACTAAGTGAAATAAAATAAAACATGCAAATCTAAGCCTAATACAGTAATGCAATTGAGTACAGATAAAATCTCACCCTGAGAGATGTTTCTTTCACAGACTGGATGCCTTCCTAGTCTGGGAACAATCCTTTCCCCTGATACAGCCCTTGTTCCAACTCAGGTGGTAGCTAGGGGATTCCTCATGATGGCTGCTCCTTTTGTTCTGTTCCACCCCTTCATATATCTTTTGCATAAGGCGGGAATCCTTTGTCCCTCTCTTGGTTCCCACCCCCTCCTCAATGGAAAAGCACCATGTTAAAGATGGATTCCAGTTCAGGTGACATGATCACATGTCACTGTAAGACTTCATTACCCACTTGTCAGCACACAGGGAGATTTACAAGTAAAACAGAGCCATCTGCAGACAATTGTCCTGATTAATGGGAGTCATCAAGATTCCAAACCACCATTAATGGCCCACACTTTGCATAATTACAATAGGCCCTCAGAGTTATATTTCATATTTCTAGTTTCAGATACAAGAGTGATACATTTATACAAATAGGATGACCACACTCAGTAGATTATAAGCTTTGTAATGATACCTTACAAGAGACCTTTTGAATGAAGCATATTCCAGTTACATTATATTTAAACTCATTAGCATCATTTCAGAAAATCATATAGAGCGCAACGTCACAGTAAGTACTTTGCACAGGTATTAAAATGTGCATTTAAGAGAATATCATGTACTACAGTATATATAGGTGAGTGTTTGCATGTGAATTCATGTGTCCTTCAGAGTGTGCAAAATTATAAATTGGATGGTTGGAAGTGGCCCCATGAGACGGCTTCAGTGTGCCTGGTGGCCGGAAATGCCACCGAAAGTGTCAGAGACCGTAAATGAATTTGGAAGAGAACTGTACTGAAGCTCCCTCCGTGAAGACAAACCTTTGAAAGTGGTGACTTTCAGCTGTCTGTTTCAAATTTCACAATCTCTTTACATGGGCAGTGCCTTCTAGGCCCCAGAGTGCACACAAATTGAGGTTACCTCTTCCAAAAGAGTAAATAAGTGGGGAAATATGATGGGGTGACTATCCCATACTCACCCTGCAGGGTTTAATGCCAGGGCCGCCCAGAGGATTCCGGGGGCCTGGGGCCATCGGCGGCAGGCGGCTCCGGTGGACCTCCCGCAGGCGTGCCTGCGGAGGGTCCGCTGGTCCCGCGGCTCCGGTGGAGCAGCCGCAGGCACGCCTGCGGGAGGTCCACCGGAGCCGCGGGACCAGCGGACCCTCCGCAGCCATGCCTGCGGGAGGTCCACCGGAGCCGTGGGACCAGCAAGCAGCAGAGGGCCCCCCACGCGGCGAAATGTCTAGAGCCGGCCCTGTTCGGCGGTGTGGGGCCCTTCTGTTCTGGGACCCGCCGCTGAAGTGCCCCGAAGACCCGCGGCGGGGGCCCCCCGCCGGCGAATTACCGCCAAAGCGGGACCCGCCACTGAAATGCAGCCCGCTCTTCGGCGGTAATTCGGTGGCGGGGGTCCCCGCCGCGGGTCTTTGGGGCACTTCGGCGGCGGGTCCCTGAACGGAAGGGCCCCCCCGATGCCGAATTACCGCCGAAGACTGGGTTGCACTTCGGCGGCAGGTCCCGCTTCGGCGGTAATGCGATGGCGGGGGTCCTTCTGCCCCGGAGCGGAAGGACTCCCCCGCCAGCGAAGACCGGGAGCGGAAGAAGCTCCGGGGCCCGGCCCCGCAAGAGTTTTCGGGGGCCCCGGAAAAACTCTCGTGGGGGCCCCTGCGGAGCCCGGGGCCTGGAGCAAATTGCCCCTCTTTCCCCCCCCGCTGGGTGGCCCTGTTTAATGCAGGCCATATGAGCCAATTAACCCATTAGGCAGCTGATTAAGGAGGCTCAGCTGGGCAGGAATAGGTGGGGCTGGTAAAGTCCAGGAACTGAAAGCAGAAGGGGCTGCTGGGAAAAGACAGACCCTTCCAGGAGAAAGGGAGCAGTGAGTGGAGACTACAGAGTGAAGTCACTCTGAAGGAGGCGGCTTTGGGAACAGGCAGGCCCAGGAACAAAAAAAGGGACCTAGTGGTAGAAAGAAGCCCAATGATAGAGCAGTGAGGCCAGAGAGAGAAGGCCCAGACTGCTTAGCTGAGGGTTCCTGGGCTGGAACCCGGAGAAGAGGACTGCCTAGGACTATTGAGGAGCTAAACTCCCTCAGAGGGGGGGGAACACAGACCATGGCTTGGCCCTCCAGCTGTGTCATTAAGAGGATGCTGTGGTTCCTGAGGCTGCAGAAGGAGCTGCAGATGGACAGAGTGACAGTGTGCAAACCATGGACCAGGGAATGGAGATGTTGGCCTCGAGCTAATCCCAAGAGTACCAGGAGGAGGCGCCAGTCCGGGGGTGAGTGGTGCACCTCATGACAGGAAGTAAAAGGAGAAGTCCAACCATGTGCAAGAATCAAGTTAATATCAACCTTTAACTGGCTTGTTGTTAGGAGTAGAGTGTATTGTACTTGTGTAGTAGATGGAGCTCCCTTTCCATTGTACAGCCACTGCTATGAATTTCATTGATGTTTAGCAATTATTTTTAAACACAATTTCTCAGCTGGAAGTTTTACTGAGTTTCCCTTTGGGCTCAGAGAACAAGCATGAGATACTTTAGCTCAAAGGAGGACTTCCTTCAGCTATTCTGAATGCCTGAGAACATGTGAATTCATGTGTGCTGGGGATCTGTGTCCTTCAGAGTGTGCAAAATTACAGAGTGAATTTGTAATGAAAGTGCCTCCTCAACCATGCAAAAATTAGTGGTGCTATAGGAGCATTATAATTTAATCTTCACATATTCCTTGATGCTGGATCTTGTTTCCTCCTTTGGTCTGGCAGAACCTGTGTGTTGAGCATCCCCTCCCAGCATGTTGTAGGGCTACCAATTCATGGAGGTCTATAATTCATCATTCTCTGCAGCTTCCAAAAATCTTCATTCACTAGTCAAATACTTTGTTTTCTGCAGCTGCATAAAACATTTCTGAAATGAACTGTGATATGAACTGGAGCTGTAAGTGTGCGCTTCTGTAACCTCAGCATGGGAAAGTCTCTCTTGACATTCTTGCTGTGCCTTAAGTAGTACATTTGATGCCCCGACATGTGGGCCCCCTGCTTGCCTATGTATATGTCAATGACACCCAACTCATCTAATTAAAAACTGGTCGACCACCTTATATCCACTATCAAAAGGTTCAGATAGTCAGCCTGGCTAATGTTGCAAGTGTTCTGGGTTCTGTGATAAATCTCTCTACTGTGCCAGCAATGCTGTATTATGTGACAGAAGAGAACTGTACTGAAGCTCCCTCCATAAAGACAAACCTTTGAAAGTGGTGCCTTAAAACTATGAGTTCGGGGGGCATTAAATTTAGGTGCCCAAGTTTAAAAAAAACTTTGGTGTGGATCTATAGGTGAATGCGCTAAATGTTTCTGGAAGAAAATGATGGAATTCTATAGATTTCAGACAGACACAGCAGGAATAGAATACGATTCCTCCGCATAGATAGAATAGGGCTTTAATTTGGCAAATTGAGTTGACAGTGTGACTTAACTTCCATCTAATGTTAGCACTGCTATGAACTGAAGAGGAATTACTTGTTTAATTAAAAATTAAAAATTAACGCATAAAACTGATGGAAAACAGAGACTCTACTTGGTTATCTGCTGCAGCAATAAGGGGAGGAACATATTTCTGGGGTGTCTTTTTATTTCAGAAATGGAGTGTTTAGAAACCTACTTCATTTATGGGACTTTTAACAGGACAGTAAAATTGTTAGATTAAATGCAGGCGACTTAATAGGATGTCCAAATTTTGGGCATTGATGCATGCACAGTAATTGTCAACTTAAAATGAGCATTTCTGTAGCTATATGTGAATTTCATTGTCCAAATGCCAGATTCAGCCATCCCATTAAAGTGCCCACATTTAAAAACTGGGCTCTGTATTTTAATCTTTTCTCATCTCTCTTGGGTCCAGATTTAGTAAATACAGTGCTCCGCCCACTTAAATGTTTGAGCAAGACCCAGAAAATACATAATTATGGGCTTGCCCAGCCTTGCCAGGTTGAAGTTTTGTTGAACCTGAATTTCCATGAGTGAAAAAAAATATATTTTGATCATATTTACACCATTAAAAGCTAAGTGGAAATTAGGCCAGTGAAGAACAAAGTATATTTGCATTAATGAGACTTTACTGTAGGAATCTATTTATAAAACATCTATGAAAAATGTGTTTAAAAAGTTGACCTCACTTTTCCAAATGCCTTATGATGTGATACTTCTTTTTTTCCAAAGAGCAGCACTGGAAATACTACATAGAAAACATTCAGTCTTGTATTACTCAGGGTTTTTTTTTTCCAGAATGGCCAGAAAGGAAATATTGGGTGATAGGAACAGCAAATGAGCATTGATGGCTGAACTGCCTGCATGAGGATAAAATATCAAATGCAAGTGCTGAAGGATAAAGCAGTGGTTCTCAACCAGGGGTTCAGGGTCCCCTGGGGGGCCACAAACAGGTTTCAGGGAGGCTGCCAGGCAAGGCCAGCATTGGACTCGCTGGGGCCCAGAGCTGAAGTCCAGGGCCTTGAGCCCTGCCACCCAGGGCTGAAGCCAAAGCCTAAGCAATGTAGCTTTGTTGGGGGCCCTGTGGCGTGGGGCCCCAGGCAGTTGGCCTATTTGCGACCCCCTAACGCCAGCCCTGGCTGTATATGCAGAAAACCAGTTTTTATGGCATACCTGGGCTGTAGAGTTTTTATAGCATGTTGGGGGGAGGGGCTCAGAAAATGGTTGAGAACTCCTGGGCTATAGTGTCCTCTATTCAGTGCACTAGAGGTGAATCCATGGGTTTCCACTTACCCTTCTGAGTGTCCTGTATAGGAGTTTCTGGGTAGAGCCACTGGATCTATGTAATCACAAATCCAGTGGTCCCATCCCTAATCTGTTCCATTGGCTTGTGGCTGGTATGGCACAACCTTCACAGTGCACAGAGTCTGGAGGAACCCCCATTCAGCCATTCCACCTGCACTACTGCATGCTTTTACAGGGCTATCACGGGGGCTTCTACAGGCCCTCCACAAAGCTGTTCATTTTACCTGAAGTGCATTGCCCACAGAACAAAATGTAGACATGGAGGGCACACCCATGCTTCCCGGGCTTATGGACTGGGGCCTAGATCCACAAAGGGACTTAGCCATTGTGATGCTGAGCATTATAGAGCCTAACTTTCAGGTGCCTAGAAAATCATGGAACAACACTGTGATTGACAAAGCTGGAGTTAGGTGCTTAGGATCCTATACAATGAATAGGGGGAGAGAGGCACTTTAGACTGCGAGCCACAAAGCCAGCATGCTAGGTGGGGAGCCACCTAAGCTAATCAATGGGAGAAGTGGCATGAGCTGAGTCCTGCTCCTACTCAGAGATAGATGCCTAAATGGGGGCTGCAGGAAGATGCCTATCTCTGCTTGCAATCCATGAACTGTGGAAAGCTAGGTGTTCATGCACTAGGCTACAGAGTTATTCTAACTCTCTCTGTCCCAAATAATATTTAATTACCTAAATGAAGGAGAGACTGGGGATACACAAGTTAGAATAGCCCAGTGGTCTGGGCACTCACCTGAGACATGGCAAAGCCCTGTTCAAATCTCTTCTGCCCCTCAGATGCGGGAGTTGAACCAATGGTCTCCCATGTCCTAGCTGACCATCTTATCCTCTAGATTAAAGCAGCTTATCAGCCTCTTCTGGCCATTTTTGTGTTAATTTACTTGACGGGGCCCAATACCGTAGGCAGCCTCTGAGCACCCATGCCAGATTGGACTCTGTGACAGAGTGCAGGCTCACTGGTTCGCTCCCTGCACTCTGATCACTTGGACGTTAATCAGTTCCCCTTGAGAAAACTGATATGGGTAATTAGACAATCAGGATGGATGCTCTAAGAAGCCAATTATTTCATCAGCCCCAGGCTGAAAAACAGGCAGGAGGAAAGTGCCAAGAGAGGAGTGAGAGGGGAACAGGACTAGTTGAGCTCAGTAACATGGAGGCCTCAAGGGAGGGAGAACTCTGTTTCCCTCAGGTCCTGGGGAAAGGGCTAAAAAGTGCTATTGGTGCTGTAAATAGACTATTGGACAGGGATTGTTGTGGAAATGGTGGAGGGAACTTAAAATAAAAAAGATAGGGTGAAGGCACAATTCCTGGAGTCCATACAGTTTCTGCGGGGAAGAAAGCAGGAGAGGAGTTGTACCGTGACACGCCCCCACATGCAGCCACAGTGGCCAAACACTTATCTTCTCTGGTTTGTGAATCATTGTGGGGATTAGGAAGGAGACAGGCATTCAGTTATAGAGGGACACAGGGTGCACATGCTCGGGGCAGAAGCATAGGCACCAAAGAGGTGTCACTGTAAATATGTAGGCACCAAGCACCTTTAGGCACCTACGGGCACCTAAGTATGTTTGTGGATTGCACCCTATATAATTACTCCTTATAAACTATTGCCACTCTGGAATAGTCTTTCTCCTCCAGAACCCTACCTCTGACCAAGGCAAGTGCCAGATATTCAGAACAAGACATAAAAACCTATAAGGTATTCAGCTGTTCAGTGTTATACCATTGAGCGAGAATTTCTCCTGACCCCAGCTAATAATCTACTTGCTCCCTGAAGCTTAAACTGATAGTCCTTGTAATTTTATTGTAGCTTTTGTAACTGCAGACTTTGGACCAGATCCTCAGGTAGCGTAAATCTGTGTAAGTCCATTGACTTCGATGGAGCTATGCCAAGTCAAATCAGCTGAGGATCTGGTCTTATATTTTTATTCTTATAGACATCAAAACCTTTTTAAATTAAGCTTTTGCCAGATGTTTATTAAGACTATGAGATAATACAGGTAATACATGGGATAAAAGCTACATTTTAATAGTGAAAAACTATTTGGACCTTTTCAAAGTAAATCAGATGTATGTAATATGTATTTTGACCAATATTTAAAAAACACCAACTGTTACTCTAGACCTATTTAAATTGGAGTTAGCTGAGCCATTTGTTTTGCTTAAACCACCTACAGATATGTTTGAATTGTATTTTTGTTTGATGGACTTTTTAAATAGCATCAGCGTATTACTTCCTTCACCCATTTCTCTGAAAAGCTTGCAGGAGAAGTTCCTGCTGGACAAATTTCAGGGAGGCCAGTTGATGGTGAAGGAACATAGCTGGTAAACTCTTGATTCTCCCTTCCCCCCCCCACCTCCCCGGCTTAAAATTTATATCTCATTTGCTGATATTGCTAGGGAATTAGGTGATGAAGTGAACTAATTTTTAGTAAAGTTCAGAGTCCAGTTTTTAAAACCAACTCCTTCCAAACAAAAAATCTAGGTCAAGATATTTAGAGTTGAGATTTAACCCTTGCACTTGAGTCACCCTGTGAGGGTTAGGGTTTTTTGTTTGTTTGTTTTTTGGTTGAGTATTGCAGTTCACACTGTATGTGCGATGACTCTCCAACCACAGTAACTAAGAACTGCAGGGTCAGCAGTGGACAGTCTGAGCCTTAATTCTGCTTTAGTAGATTAAAGCAGATCCTCAGTTTATTTTAGATGCCTTTTGTGTGGGAACTTCCTCTTCTCCCCCGCCCTTCCCCCTTTAATTTTAGGTTTAAAACCACTTCTGGAAATTTGTTGAAATTGTTGGACGTTCTAAAATATTTACTGAAACTATAGCAGCATCTTCAAATTTTAAAATGTGCTGTAAAATTAGCCTCTTTTGGATTTTACATTTAAACTTTAAAGGGCAGAAACTTAATTCATGTAGGCAAAAATGTGTAAGCACAGTTACTTTAACTGCTCATGCACAGGGATATATTGTCTCTCGTCTCTATGCACATACAGTTATTCAATCTACATGCACATTTGCACAAGCGTCTGTGGCATACAGACCTCTGACTCCTTCTACAAAAATAAATGTGGCCAAAGAATTAGCCAAGGGCATACTTTATTTTTAGAGGCTCTTTTGGGAGGAGGGTACTTGATAAAATGCTATTTCAAAAAAAACCCTAAAAAACAAAGCTTTCAGCACGCAAACATTAATGGTGTAATTTGGACTAATTTGCACTTCAATAGGTAAAGGTTTATTTTTAACTGAAATTTTGCTTTGTTTATAAACTTGTATTTGGTTTCTATCAGTTATCTATATTTAGTAGATTTTGCCTGTTGAAGTCTGTGGCTATCTGGGAGCCTGAGAGATGCAGGTATAGGCCCAACACATGTCTTCACTTAGTATGAGATCAGTTCACAAGCCCAAATCCTCACTGCTGGTATGCAGGAGCACAGAGGGAAAGTCACAGGGAGTTCTTCACCTGACCCCAGCCCTTCCACGCAACTGGCAGCACATGTGGCAGGTTGCTCTCCCCAACCCCAAGCGGCGAGGTGCCAGCTGTGCTGAATGCCACAGAGGTTATATTTGAGCTAGGGTGACCAGACAGCAAGTGTGAAAAATCGGGACTGGCGGTGGGGTGTAATAGGAGCCTATATAAGAAAAAGACCCAAAAATCGGGACTGTCCCTATAAAGTCAGGACATCTGGTTACCCTAATTTGAGCGGATTGTGGGTGTGGCCTCCAGCCATTACCTTTCCTCACCAGCAAGACAATCTGTGCTGAGGGATCACAAGACATACCTTTACTAATAAGGAGTAGCAGTGGCTGCTGGTTAGTACATTCCCTTAGGTTAGTGTGGTGTTTGTGCATGTAGATGTATAACTCGATGCCTTATCAATCTGTGTGCACAATCACAATTGAGTGACACAACACACTTATCTTTGCACACCTGATCCCAAACGTTTTGAGCCCCAGCTTCAAGATCCTAAACATGCCATGAGCCTGAGCAAACTGCCACTAAAGTCAATGGGAGTCTGTCCATTGCCTCTGAGAGTTGGATTAGGCCCTACATCACTGATTTCAGGGAGTTATGGGTGCTAACCACTTTGCAGGATCAGGTCCTCTATATATCTCTGTAATTTAGAATATGAAATGTAATTTTAGCTATCTACATATCAATTCATTGTCTCCTCATACTCCAGAAAATTGACTGATATGGACTTCCACATCACAGATTTGTAAAGTACTTGGATTATAATATTCTGCATCATGCCAATCTTACTTAGCTGGAATTTTCCACATACACAATTCTGCCAGATTTCCACAATGGATTTCTTGGTTGCCTCAGGCTAGTGGGGAACAACTGTTATGGACCAATAAAATGTTACTGTGATGGTGACAGCTATCACTCTTTGCACATATCCACTTTCGTGCTGGTTCTTTGCATGCAGTTTTATTTAGCCTTTTCTTTCTTCTGAACTAATGTACTTTGTTTCATTGGATCTGTTCTGGGGTCCTGTGGGTGACTTGTTACTAAATACATTGAAATTTTTGAGAGATTTGGAGAGAGTAAGGAATTTTTCAGCAGGATAATTAGGGTTAGTGTTACCAGAAAGAGTTCACTGGGTTCTGCTGGCTCAACAGTTATAAAAGAAATGGGTCTGATTCTCTAGGAGAAGATCTGAGAGGAGCTGGGGGCAGGTATGAGCTGAACTTTATCTTATTGCTGGGGCTTTTTTAATTAGAGCAGGGATCGGCAACCTTTGGCATGCAGCTCGCCAAGGTAAGCCCTAGTGGGCCGGTTTGTTTACCTGCTGTGTCCGCAGATTCGGCATATCATGGCTCCCACTGGTCGCAGTTTGCCGTCCCAGGCCAATGGGAGCGGCAGGAAGCGGTGTGGGCCGAGGGATGTGGTGGCTGCCACTTCCCGCCATCCCCATTGGGAGCACCAGTGGGAGCTGCTGTCATAAACAGATAGCTAAGGGTTAATGTCTCTTTCACCTGAAGCACCTGACCAGAGGACCAATCAGGAAACCGGATTTTTTCAACTTTGGGTGGAGGGAACTGAGTGTTTTTGTCTTTGTTTTCTGGCTGCCTGCTTGCTCTGAGCTTTGGAGAAGTAGTTCTACTTTCTAGTCTTCTGTTTCTAAGTGTAAGGACAAAGAGATCAGCTAGTAAGTTATATGGTTTCTTTTCTTTGGTATTTGCATGAATATAAGTGCTGGAGTGCTTTGAGTTGTATTCTTTTTGAATAAGGCTGTTTATTCAATATTCTTTTAAGAAATTGCCCTGTATTGTGTCATCTTGATACAGAGAGACTATTTGTATTTTTTCTTTCTTTTTTATATAAAGCTTTCTTTTAAGACCTTTTGGAGTTTTTCTTTACTTCAGGGAAATTGAGTCTGTACTCACCAGGGAATTGGTGGGAGGAAGAAATCAAGGGGAGATTTGTGTGTTGGATTGCTAGCCTGACTTTGCATTCCCTCTGGGTGAAGAGGAAAGTACTTTTTGTTTCCAGGATTGGGAACAGAGAGGGAGATTCACTCTGTTTGGATTCACAGAGCTTGTGTCTGTGTATCTCTCCAGGAGCACCTGGAGGGGGGAAGGGAAAAAGGATTATTTCCCTTTGTTGTGAGACTCAAGGGATTTGGGTCTTGGGGTCCCCAGGGAAGGTTTTTCAGAGGGACCAGAGTGCCCCAAAACACTCTAATTTTTTGGGTGGTGGCAGCAAGTACCAGGTCCAAGCTGGTAACTAAGCTTGGAGGTTTTCATGCTAACCCCCATATCTTGGACGCTAAGGTCCAAATCTGGGACTAAGGTTATTACATGGTGTGCAGCTGGTGGGACTAGAATCCAGAAGCCAGTAGGAATATTATATTTTTCTTTTCTCTGCTAAGGGCTTTTTAGCAGAGAGAAACAGTTGGTTTTAAAAGGGAACCGGAGAGAATTTTTTTTTCTGCTCTCTCTCGCAGTTTGTGGCTTGCATGTTAAGGGTCTTTTGTCATGCAATAGCCCTCCCATTAGGAGTCAAGTACCAGCACTTATAGGCATGCAAATAAAGTGGTTTTTCTGGTTTCCCTTCATTGAACATTAGCTAGAGAGAGAAAAGGAAAATTAGCTAAAGGCACTGTTGCTAGGCAGACTTCAGGAGGCAACAGAGAACCTGCAGTGCAGAAGATAAACACCGGAGGGCACCCCAACACAAGAAAACAGGAATCATGACTTCTAAGGCAAAAATTGACGCCGAAGAGCAAATCAAAGAAGCTGAACACAGGCGACAACTGGAAATAAAACAAAAAGAGATGGAAATGAAAGAAAGAGAAGAACAGATCAAAGAGGCAGCCTTCCAAAGAGAACAGGCAGCCCAAGAGGCAGCACACAAAAGAAAACTAGAAGAAGAAGAGATAGCCTACCGAAGGAAACAAGCAGAAGAAGAGTTGGCCCACCACCGAGAAATGGAAAAACACCAAAAAGAAATGGAAAAAACAACAAAAAGAAATGGAAAAACAACAAAAAGAGAATGAAGAGAAGGAAAAACAGAGAAAACATGAACTGGAGTTGGTAAAAGCTGGGCTGCATGTGCCAGCCAACCCTAACAACCCGGCGCCAAGTATTGCTCCACAGCACAGGAAATTTCCCACCTACAAGGCAGGTGATGACACCGAGGCTTTCTTGGAAAATTTTGAAAGAGCCTGTCTTGGGTACAGCATTCCCGAAGACCAGTACATGGTAGAATTGAGGTCACAGCTCAGTGGACCTTTAGCAGAGGTGGCAGCTGAAATGCCTAAGCACCAAATGAATGACTATAAACTTTTTCTAACCAAGGCCAGATACAGGATGGGGATAACCCCAGATCATGCCCGTCGGCGCTTCAGAACCCAAAAGTGGAAACCAGAGGTGTCATTTCCCAAACACGCCTACTACATTGCAAAAAACTATGAGGCCTGGCTAACAGGAAACAACATTCAAACCTTGGAAGAACTGAACCTCCTCATACAAATGGAGCAGTTCTTGGATGGTGTTCCTGAAGACATCACACGGTACATACAAGATGGAAACCCCAAGAATATCGCTGAGGCGGGGGAGATTGGAGCCAAATGGATGGAACTGGCAGAAAGCAAGAAAGCTACTGTCAAGGGGAACGATTACCCCAAGGGGCACACAGACCATAAACCCTACAACCGAGGACAGCCAAAGACCCCACATACCACCCAAGTAAAGCCACAGATACCCTACCCTTCAACCTCACCAGTCTCCAGTAACTCACCTCGGCCCAGTGACCCATCAGATGGAAGATGCTTTAAGTGTAATGAACTGGGACATATCAAGGCCAAGTGTCCCAAGAACACCATGCGAGTGCAATTCATTACACCACCATCACACCAAAGATCCCCAGGCCCGGATGCCTCTCAGATACCCTTGGAGCGAAGGGAAAATTTGAGAGTGGGCGGAAAGAAAGTTACTGCGTGGAGAGACACGGGGGCACAAGTGTCAGCTATCCACCAATCCTTCGTTGACCCCAAATTCATCAACCCAAAGGCCAAAGTTACAATTTACCCCTTCATGTCACAAGCTGTAGACTTGCCTACAGCTCAACTGCCTGTCCAGTACAAAGGCTGGTCAGGAATGTGGACTTTTGCAGTCTATGACAATTATCCTATCCCCATGCTACTGGGGGAAGACTTGGCCAACCAGGTGAGGCGGGCCAAGAGAGTGGGAATGGTTACACGTAGCCAAACCAGGCAAGCTTCCAGACCCATTCCTGTTCCTGAGCCGTCCACAGAGGCCCCGTCTGTGTTACCAGAGACCCAGACAGAGGTAGTGGACCCGGATTCCATGCCTACCACTGAAACAGCCACAGCATCTCCAGTCCCAGGCCCGGAACTGGAACAGCAACCAGCACCAGCAAGTGCAACTACATCTTCAAACTCAACGCCAGAGGGCGCCAGCGAGCCAAAACTGGCAGAAGCACAAGACAGCCATACCCAAAAGGCTCAGCCAGAGCCTGAAATACCCTCAGGTGCACCAGCGGAGAGCGGTACACCAGCAACGGAAACAACCCCATCACCTACATCGCTTCCAGAGGGACCAAGCCCAAGTCCACAGTCTGAGGAAGAACTGGTGACCCCAGCCTCAAGGGAACAGTTCCAGGCTGAGCAGGAAGCAGATGACAGCCTTCAGAAAGCTTGGGCGGCGGCACGGAGCACCCCACCGCCTCTCAGCTCTTCTAATCGATCCCGGTTTGTTATAGACCAAGGACTTTTATACAAGGAAATTCTTTCTGGTGGACACCGGGAAGAATGGCAGCCGCAAAAAACAGTTGGTGGTTCCAACTAAGTACCGGGAGAAGCTCTTAAGCTTAGCCCATGATCATCCCAGTGGCCATGCTGGGGTGAACAGAACCAAGGACCGGTTGGGGAAGTCCTTTCACTGGGAGGGGATGGGCAAGGATGTTGCCAAGTATGTCCGGTCTTGTGAGGTATGCCAAAGAGTGGGAAAGCCTCAAGACCAGGTCAAGGCCCCTCTCCAGCCACTCCCCATAATTGAGGTCCCATTTCAGCGAGTAGCTGTGGATATTCTGGGCCCTTTCCCAAAAAAGACGCCCAGAGGAAAGCAGTACGTACTGACTTTAGTGGACTTTGCTACCCGATGGCCGGAAGCAGTCGCTCTAGGCAACACCAGGGCTAACACTGTGTGCCTGGCCCTAACAGACATCTTTGCCAGGGTAGGTTGGCCCTCTGACATCCTTACAGATTCAGGGTCTAATTTCCTGGCAGGGACCATGGAAAAACTGTGGGAAACTCATGGGGTGAATCACTTGGTTGCCACCCCGTACCACCATCAAACCAATGGCCTGGTGGAAAGGTTCAATGGAACTTTGGGGGCCATGATACGAAAATTCATCAACGAATTCTCCAATAATTGGGACCTAGTGTTGCAGCAGTTGCTGTTTGCCTACAGGGCTGTACCACATCCCAGTTTAGGGTTTTCACCATTTGAACTTGTGTATGGTCACGAGGTTAAGGGGCCATTACAGTTGGTGAAGCAGCAATGGGAGGGGTTTACGCCTTCTCCAGGAACTAACATTCTGGACTTTGTAAGCAACCTACAAAGCACCCTCCGACACTCTTTAGCCCTTGCTAGAGAGAACCTAAAGGATGCTCAAGAAGAGCAAAAGGCCTGGTATGACAGACATGCCAGAGATCGGTCCTTCAAGGTAGGAGACCAGGTTATGGTCTTGAAGGCGCAACAGGCCCATAAGATGGAAGCATCATGGGAAGGGCCATTCACGGTCCAGGAGCGCCTGGGAGCTGTAAACTACCTCATAGCATTTCCCAATTCCTCACTAAAGCCTAAAGTGTACCATGTTAATTCTCTCAAGCCTTTCTATTCCAGAGACTTACAGGTTTGTCAGTTTACAGTCCAGGGAGAGGATGCTGAGTGGCCTGACGGTGTCTACTACGACGGGAAAAAGGACGGTGGCGTGGAAGAGGTGAACCTCTCAACCACCCTGGAACGTCTGCAGCGGCAACAAATCAAGGAGCTGTGCACTAGCTTCGCCCCATTGTTCTCAGCCACCCCAGGACGGACTGAACGGGCATACCACTCCATTGATACAGGTAATGCTCACCCAATCAGAACCCCACCCTACCGAGTGTCTCCTCATGCCCAAGCCGCTATAGAACGGGAGATCCAGAACATGCTACAGATGGGTATAATCCGCTCATCTACCAGTGCATGGGCATCTCCAGTGGTTCTGGTACCCAAACCAGATGGGGAAATACGCTTTTGCGTGGACTACCGTAAGCTAAATGCTGTAACTCGTCCGGACAACTATCCAATGCCACGTACCGATGAGCTATTGGAAAAGTTGGGACGTGCCCAGTTCATCTCTACAATAGACTTAACCAAGGGGTACTGGCAAGTACCGCTAGATGAACCTGCCAAGGAGAGGTCAGCATTCGTCACCCATGCGGGGGTGTATGAATTCAATGTCCTTCCTTTCGGCCTTCGAAATGCACCCGCCACCTTCCAGAGGCTGGTAGATGGTCTACTAGCTGGACTGGGAGAATTTGCAGTTGCCTACCTCGATGATGTGGCCATTTTTTCAGACTCCTGGCCCGAACACCTACTACACCTGGAAAAGGTCTTTGAGCGCATCAGGCAGGCAGGACTAACTGTTAAGGCCAAAAAGTGTCAAATAGGCCAAAACAGAGTGACTTACCTGGGGCACCAGGTGGGTCGAGGAACCATAAACCCCCTACAGGCCAAGGTGGATGCTATCCAAAAGTGGCCTGTCCCAAAGTCAAAGAAGCAGGTCCAATCCTTCTTAGGCTTGGCCGGATACTACAGGCGATTTGTACCACACTACAGCCAAATCGCTGCCCCATTGACCGACCTGACCAAAAAGACCCAGCCAAATGCCGTTAAGTGGACTGATGAGTGTCAAAAGGCCTTTACCCAGCTTAAGGCGATGCTCATGTCTGACCCTGTGCTCAGGGCCCCGGACTTTGACAAGCCATTCCTAGTAACCACAGATGCATCTGAGCGTGGTATAGGAGCAGTGCTCATGCAGGAAGCAACAGATCACAACTTCCATCCTGTCGTGTTTCTCAGCAAGAAACTGTCTGAGAGGGAAAGTCACTGGTCAGTCAGTGAAAAGGAATGCTATGCCATTGTGTACGCCCTGGAAAAGCTACGCCCATATGTTTGGGGACGGCGGTTCCAACTACAAACTGACCATGCTGCACTACAGTGGCTTCATACTGCCAAGGGGAACAACAAGAAACTTCTTCGTTGGAGTTTGGCTCTCCAAGATTTTGATTTTGAAATTCAACACATCACAGGAGCTTCTAACAAAGTAGCTGATGCACTCTCCCGTGAGAGTTTCCCAGAATTCAGTAGTTAAAAAGTGTTCTTAAAATGTAGAAGTCTGTTAGTTATATACTTAGGAGTATATGTAAAGGTGTATGTGTTGTATTAATCTGTTTATTTTCAAGTTCTAGAAGGAAATCGCCGCCAGTGAGCTTCCCCACTGTCTGCAATTTGGGGGGCGTGTCATAAACAGATAGCTAAGGGTTAATGTCTCTTTCACCTGAAGCACCTGACCAGAGGACCAATCAGGAAACCGGATTTTTTCAACTTTGGGTGGAGGGAACTGAGTGTTTTTGTCTTTGTTTTCTGGCTGCCTGCTTGCTCTGAGCTTTGGAGAAGTAGTTCTACTTTCTAGTCTTCTGTTTCTAAGTGTAAGGACAAAGAGATCAGCTAGTAAGTTATATGGTTTCTTTTCTTTGGTATTTGCATGAATATAAGTGCTGGAGTGCTTTGAGTTGTATTCTTTTTGAATAAGGCTGTTTATTCAATATTCTTTTAAGAAATTGCCCTGTATTGTGTCATCTTGATACAGAGAGACTATTTGTATTTTTTCTTTCTTTTTTATATAAAGCTTTCTTTTAAGACCTTTTGGAGTTTTTCTTTACTTCAGGGAAATTGAGTCTGTACTCACCAGGGAATTGGTGGGAGGAAGAAATCAAGGGGAGATTTGTGTGTTGGATTGCTAGCCTGACTTTGCATTCCCTCTGGGTGAAGAGGAAAGTACTTTTTGTTTCCAGGATTGGGAACAGAGAGGGAGATTCACTCTGTTTGGATTCACAGAGCTTGTGTCTGTGTATCTCTCCAGGAGCACCTGGAGGGGGGAAGGGAAAAAGGATTATTTCCCTTTGTTGTGAGACTCAAGGGATTTGGGTCTTGGGGTCCCCAGGGAAGGTTTTTCAGAGGGACCAGAGTGCCCCAAAACACTCTAATTTTTTGGGTGGTGGCAGCAAGTACCAGGTCCAAGCTGGTAACTAAGCTTGGAGGTTTTCATGCTAACCCCCATATCTTGGACGCTAAGGTCCAAATCTGGGACTAAGGTTATTACAGCTGCGATCGGCCGAACCTGCACACATGGCAAGTAAACAAACTGGCCCAGCCCGCCAGAGGGCTTACCCTGGCAAGCCGCGAGTCAAAGGTTGCCGATCCCTGAATTGGAGGATAAACATCCAGGAAGGGTGAGTTTTGACTCTGTAGCATGCCTAGATTATTTGAACGGATATCTAGGCCATGGCTACACTGGCACTTTACAGCGCTGCAACTTTCGCGCTCAGAGGTGTGAAAAAACACCCCCCTGAGCGCTGCAAGATACAGCGCTGTAAAGCCTCAGTGTAATCAGTGCTGCAGCGCTGGGAGCGTGGCTCCCAGCACTGCAAGCTACACCCGTAAGGGATGTGGTTTACATGCAGCGCTGGGAGAGCTCTCTCCCAGCGCTGGCACTCCGACTACACTCACACTTCAAAGAGCTGCCGCAGCAGCGCTCCCGCAGCACTGCCGCAGCAGCGCTTTGAAATTTCAAGTGTAGCCATACTGCTAATCTACCTTGCCCTATGCATAAGAATGTAGACACATCCTACCCCTTCTTGTATTTTTTTTCAAGAACAAAAGTTTTGAGTTTTATTTCCTATTGTGTTTTTTTATGCTTGTCCGTGAACCATCTACCTATAAATTCTGTGTGTCTCAGCTCATGTTGCTGTTTGCAAGAGGAAAAGGATTAAAACATAGATTAAAATGTCATGTTGTTCAAAATTTAAGCTGTGACTCTGACAGAAATAAAACGTTTCTCTCTGCAGTCTGACTGGGTCTGGAAAAACACTTACTCTGACATCGGTTTTGCATTTGCATATTTCCGAAGACTTCCCCACACACTGCTGTTAAAGATCTCTAGTAGCCTTCTTTCCTACTCCCTTCTTTTGGACTGCTGTAAAAGCTCCAGTGTTGTGTGAAACAGTCTACCCTGGTCAGTACTGAATTGTTCTGTTTTGTAAGGGTGAAGTTCACTCCCGTGTAAAAGGGCTACGCAAGACCCCTGTGCCATTTAAATCGCATTAAGCCCTCCTTTTGTGTATAGGCCTTGTTTGGTTCTCTGCGCAGGGGTGAGAGAAGGGGAGCTCTGAGCTGCATCCCAGAAATGGAAGCAGATGCTCAGTATGAGTGTAAATCCCTCTCTTACTTGGTTGGCTCAGGCTGCTTCCTTAGCCTTTCAGTGATACTGGGTTTTTATACAGGCGGTGGCATGTTTGGGATCAGGTCTCCAGCCAGCTAATACCACCCCTCTTTGGGAACTGCCTCTGCTTTCAAATAAAGCCCAAAAGTCCCAGAATAAATGAACTTCCCCATTTGGAATTGTCTTCTCCCCAGAATTTCCCTATGTCTCTTGTGTCCATGGTAACTTCCCTTTCTGTAGCTATCCAGTTCTTTACAAGGCCTTTTTAAAGGCAATATGTCGACATCTCCTGTTCCTTCCCCAGCATTCCCCATAGTGCAGGATAGTAGTATTTTTTAACTCTGCTCTCTTTTCCAGTGTATTTTGCTGTGACAGCCTTTAATGCTCCAGTGTTCTTCTGGATTAGGAGTCCATTATGCCTTGCAGGAGTGGGACAGAGTAATGCTAGACCACAGGCTTCCTTTTAAAGGCATATAAACTTTGTTAATAGGCACAAAGTTATTGAGGGTAAACTGTCACTTTCCCTTTACTGAGCTACATGATTTCCATGGAAGATTATTTTATATTTTGCCCCCAAACTAATTATTTTTACCTGAAGACTGAAATATTTCAATTTGGATATGCTGCCCTTGTGCCTCATGGGAGCTGTGTCCCCATTCTCATAGACTCTAGGACTGGAAGGGACCTCGAGAGGTCATCGAGTCCAGTCCCCTGCCCTCATGGCAGGACCAAATACTGTCTAGACCATCCCTGATAGACATTTATCTAAACTACTCTTAAATATCTCCAGAGATGGAGATTCCACAACCTCCCTAGGCAATTTATTCCAGTGTTTAACAACCCTGACAGTTAGGAACTTTTTCCTAATGTCCAACCTAAATCTCCCTTGCTGCAGTTTAAGCCCATTGCTTCTTGTTCTATCATTAGAGGCTAAGGTGAACAAGTTTTCTCCCTCCTCCTGATGACACCCTTTTAGATACCTGAAAACTGCTATCATGTCCCCTCTCAGTCTTCTCTTTTCCAAACTAAATAAACCCAATTCTTTCAGCCTTCCTTCATAGGTCATGTTCTCAAGACCTTTAATCATTCTTGTTGCTTTTCTCTGGACCCTCTCCAGTTTCTCCACATCTTTCTTGAAATGCGGTGCCCAGAACTGGACACAATACTCCAGTTGAGGCCTAACCAGCGCAGAGTAGAGCGGAAGAATGACTTCTCGTGTCTTGTTTACGACACACCTGTTAATGCATCCCAGAATCACATTTCCTTTTTTTGCAACAGTATCACACTGTTGACTCATATTTAGCTTGTGGTCCACTATGACCCCTAGATCTCTTTCTGCCATACTCCTTCCTAGACAGTCTTTTCCCATTCTGTATGTGTGAAACTGATTGTTCCTTCCTAAGTGGAGCACTTTGCATTTGTCTTTATTGAACTTCATCCGGTTTACCTCAGACCATTTCTCCAATTTATCCAGATCATTTTGAATTTTGACCCTGTCCTCCAAAGCAGTTGCAGTCCCTCCCAGTTTGGTATCATCTGCAAACTTAATAAGCGTACTTTCTATGCCAACATCTAAGTTGTTGATGAACAGAGCCAGTCCCAAAACAGACCCCTGCGGAACCCCACTTGTTATACCTTTCCAGCAGGATTGGGAGCCATTAATAACTACTCTCTGAGTATGGTTATCCAACCAGTTATGCACCCACCTTATAGTAGCCCCATCTAAATTGTATTTGCCTAGTTTATCGATAAGGATATCATGCGAGACAGTATCAAATGCTTACTAAAGTCTAGGTATACCACATCCACCGCTTCTCCCTTATCCACAAGACTCGTTGTCCTATCAAAGAAAGCTATCAGATTGGTTTGACACAATTTGTTCTTAACAAATCCATGCTGGCTATTCCCTATCACCTTACCACCTTCCAAGTGTTTGCAGATGATTTCTTTAATTACTTGCTCCATTATCTTCCCTGGCACAGAAGTTAAACTAACTGGTCTGTAGTTTCCTGGGTTGTTTTTATTTCCCTTTTTATAGATGGGCACTATATTTGCCCTTTTCCAGTCTTCTGGAATCTCTCCCGTCTCCCATGACTTTCCAAAGATAATAGCTAGAGGCTCAGATACTCCTCTATTAACTCCTTGAGTATTCTAGGATGCATTTCATCAGGCCCTGGTGACTTGCAGGCATCTAACTTTTCTAAGTGATTTTTAACTTGCTCTTTTTTTATTTTATCTTCTAAACCTACCCCCTTCCCATAAGCATTCACTATGTTAGACATTCCTTCAGACTTCTCAGTGAAGACCGAACAAAGAAGTCATTAAGCATCTCTGCCATTTCCAAGTTTCCTGTTACTGTTTCTCCCTCCTCACTGAGCAGTGGGCCTACCCTGTCCTTGGTCTTCCTCTTGCTTCTAATGTATTGATAAAAAATCTTCTTGTTTCCCTTTATTCCCATAGCTAGTTTGAGCTCATTTTGTGCCTTTGCCTTTCTAATCCTGCCCCTGCATTCCTGTGTTGTTTGCCTATATTCATCCTTTGTAATCTGACCTAGTTTCCATTTTTTATATGACTCCTTTTTATTTTGTAGGTCATGCAAGATCTGGTGGTTAAGGCAAGGTGGTCTTTTGCCACATTTTCTATCTTTCCTACCCATCGGAATAGCTTGCTTTTGGGCCCTTTATAGCGTCCCTTTGAAAAACTGCCAACTCTCCTCAGTTGTTTTTCCCCTCAGTCTTGATTCCCATGGGACCTTACCTATCAGCTCTCTGAGCTTACCAGAATCTGCCTTCCTGAAATCTATTGTCTCTATTTTGCTGTACTCCCTTCTACCCTTCCTTAGAATTGCAAACTCTATGATTTCATGATCACTTTCACCCAAGCTTCCTTCTACTTTCAAATTCTCAACGAGTTCCTCCCTATTTGTTAAAATCAAGTCTCTGTGTGCCAGGCTCCCTGGCCAGATTGCATCTTCTAGGATGCACTTTTATGATGCAACTGTCTCACCATGAAGGACCACCGATGCATTGTGTGGGAAATGTAGATTGACCAGAGTCTCTGGTCGACAGAGGAGAATGGGGACATGAAGCACCTGAACTACAGCATTCACTAGGTGCTTTGGCAACTTTTCTGTATTTGAATTTTTGCTGAAAAAATCAAAATTTTCCATGGAAATTTGAGATGAAAATGATTTTTTTTTCTATGTACATTGACATTGTCCATGGGTGAGGAAAGCCCATTTTCAGATCAATTCTAGTTCTGAGTTATTTTTTAACTGTGATGTTGTAACTCTTAGGCTTGCTCTGCCTGAAGGTAGCTATGTTACCAAAGTTGTGGCTCATCTTACCCAGTTTCCTCTAATGCAGCATTTTTTGTTTTCTTTTCTCTGTCATTAGCAAAAGCAGTTGGGGATTTTAACAGTCCCAAATCAGTGCTACTTTGGAAGTTAGGCTCCTTTTCACAGAATAAGGAAAGCCTTGAGAGAGACAATCAACGGTTTTGACTGTCGACTTTAGTTTTTTTCCCCCTTAAGTGCCATATTATTTTCAACAGTTTGTTGTTTGTTCCTTCCTCTTTCTTAGTTTGGAAATTAATCATGCAGGAAATGATTAACCGCAGCTAGCTCTCTGTCTGCCTGTCTCTGACTTAATGTGTCATGTTAAGAGAGCGGCCCGAAAGTGAGTTAAAATGGTTGGCTAGATGCACACAGCCTGCTTTTGTACAGACTTACAATCCAGTTGTTCACTTTGGCCATCCCACACAGCTAGTCATCCGTTTACTTTTAGCAGAATAAGATGTTTGTTAAAAATAACTTAGAACTATAAAGTTAGAATCTGAAATTGCCAAAGTTTGGGGATCCAGGGTCTCAGCAGGCCCATTACAAAGGAAAGCTGCAAGTAGAAGAGTGTAATGTCCAAGAGAGGTCTTACGTCTACATTTAGATTTTCAAATGAGATTTTTTTTTTAATGACATGCTGCATATCATGACTGTTTGTTTTTCATTCTGTTATTGGAATTGGTATGATGGCTGTCTAACCAATAGCTGGTGGACTTAATTAGCACAACAGTCATGCACATTTAATTACTCCTGGGGGAATTCTGCAACTCAGCACGTGTGCAGAATTTATGTCCCTCTACAAATTTTTTTGCTTCTCTGCAAAAAAATGACTTTCTGACGGAGAAGCAAAGGGAAGCCACAAGGGTGGTCACGTGACTCTTCCCAGAAGTATGTTTCAGGTGCCATGGGCAGCCGGCAGAGAGTTAAATCACTGTGGGGCAAGGGGCGGGACTGGGGAAGAGAAGACCTGGCTCCTACCATCTGCCTGGCTCTGCTGCTATTCACAGCTGGGCTGGAAAGGATGGGACTTCCTCTTCCCCCGCATGGCATCCCCGGGGATGTTCAGATCCATGCCAAGATTTCTCCCCCAGCTGCAGGAAGCTCTGCAAACTCTCTCCCACTCCCTCCCTGCACCCATCACTCTTCAGCTGCAGGGGGGCGGGATTGCTGTACAGGGAGCCGCGCCCCCATCCACCCAAACCCCATGCATCCAGGACCCCTCATTCTCAGACCCTCCTGCCCAGCCTCACCCCCTCACAAACATGCAGAACCCTCCTTCCATGAGCCCCACTTCCCCTGCACCCTGGACTACCCCACCAAGCCCCAACCAGTTGCACCCAGATCTCCATCCCATGCCTACAGCATCTAGACGACTCTCCTGCTGCTGACCCCAACCACCATCATCTGGACTCCCTTGAAGAGTCCCATTACTGTTGCACCCAGTACCTCCAACAAGCCCCTGTGCATCCAGATCCCCCTGCACCCGGACACACACTGAGCTGCCCGTACCCAGATTGCCCCATACAGAACCCTCTCAACCCACACCTGGATCCCCCCATGTTAAACTCCTCCACGCTTGGATCCTGCCTGTGACAGGTTCAGTCTCAGAGACCCCCTTGGGACTGTTACCTGATGTGCTGGAATTACCTCTGAGCCTGTTTTCCACTGCCAGCTTGGGACTCCAGAACCTGTCTTGTTGAGCCAATCACGCTAGCCTGCTGCAACACAGACCCAGGTCTGGTTCACACCCCCAAAACTGCAGACTTTAACCAAAAACTGCTCAGCAAGTAACCTATCTCCAGCACTCCCAATGGGATTCAAACTCCAAATAAATCCGTTTTACTCTGTATAAAGCTTATACAGGGTAAACTCATAAATTGTCCAGCTTCTATAACAGATAGAGATATATGCACAGCTGTTTGCTCCCCCAGGTATGAATCACTTAGTCTGGGTTAATTAATAAACAAAAGTGATTTTATTAAGTATATAAAGTAGGATTTAAGTGGTTTTAAGTAATAACAGACGGAACAAAGTAAGTTACCAAGCAAAATAAAACAAAACACGCAAGTCTAAGCCTAATACACTTCGGAAACTGAGTAAAAGTAAATCTCACCCTCAGAGATGTTCCAATAAGCTTCTTTCACAGACTAGACTCCTTCCTAGTCTGGACCCAATCCTTTCCTCTGGTACAGTTCTTGTTAGTTCCATCTCAGGTGGTAACTAGGGGATTTCTCATGACTGGCAGCCCCCTTTGTTCTGTTCCACCCCATTTTATATCTTTGGCACAAGACGGGACTCCTGTCTCTCTCTGGGTTCCCACCCTTCCTTCTAAATGGAAAAGCACCAGGTTTAAGACGGATTCCAGTACCAGGTGATATGGTCACATGTCCTGTGAGACCCCAAGCCTCCATTCTTTCTTGCCTGATTCACAGGCTTACAAGTAAACAGAGCCATTTGCAACCAATTGTTCTAATTAATGGGAGCCATCAACATCCTAAGCCACCATTAATGGCTCACACTTTGCATAATTACAATAGGACCCCAGAGTAATACTTCATATTTCTAGTTTTAGATGCAAGAATGATACATTCATATAAATAGGATGAACACACTCAGTAGATTATAAGCTTTGTAGTGATAACTTACAAGAGACCTTTTGCATAAAGCATATTCCAGTTACATATTCACACTCATTAGCATATTTCCATTAAACCATATATGGAATGCAACGTCACACTGCCTTGCTATCCACACCTGCCCACACAGAGGAGCAGGGCCCTGGGGTGTTCCTGGAACAGGCAGGGTCCTTGCGCTGTGTTGAGGTTGGGTGCCGCCTTGTTGCTGAGTCTGTGTCGGGAGCAGGGGGGAAGGGGACTGCACAGTGATCTTCCACCTCTGTGCAGTCAGTGGCATGTGCTCCCCATTGCCATGCTAGAGCCTCCACATTTATTTGACAAACAAAATTTCTACAAATTTTTTAAGACTTTGGCGCACAATTTTAAATTTTTTGGTGCAGAATGCCCTTGGGAGTAACATTTAGTAATTTGCAAAATAACTTAAATTAAGATCACAACCTCCCTGCACTGGTCCTTATTGTTTAACATATGTGAGTTTTAGTGCAATTTTTAGTTGTATCACCTCCTAGTGACTGGAGTAGATGCCTTGAAAGAGGATGAAAACATATACTGCTGCATTCTAATCCTCCCCTAGATGACTTTGTAGCATGGATGCTTTTGGATTTGAGAGTTTTTAGTTCTAGTCTCAGCAGGGGCAAATTCCTCAAACCAGTCTGTGATGGAACCCCTGGGATGGTCTGTCTGCTATTAGTAACACTAACTGATGGATTATAAACCTCAACAAGTTTGGAGGGTTTTTTTGTTTTTCTTTGATTTAAGAAAGGGAAGGGTTGGAGAAGCCCAAAGAAAATGGAGAAAGTCTATCAATATTCTAAGGTATATTTAAAAAGCGAAGTTTTATATTGTGGTAGCTTCTTATCATTCCAAACCTTGATGAAAGGTGCCAGCAACATTTTGAGCAATCCTAGGTACAGCATTGGGTATTTCTGTTATTATTTTGCACATGGCCCATGATATTGATTGTGGAGTCATCGTAATGTACTGAATTTGTATGTGAGGTTGCCTCACAGCTGTTGCCCCTGCTAGCTGTGGAAAATTCTTCTTTTAGCACAGATACAGACCTTTATTTTTGGAGCTTAAGGACCGGGTTTCTAGCCTTGGATAAGGTGTGTATTAGGTTCCTGTTATTGTATCTCTTGCCTACAGCACAAGGATTCATTACAGTGAGTGTTCAGATATTGGCCCTTTTAATTTTTATATATAAATAGTGTAAATATACAGTACTTTCCAGAAATAAAATGCAAAGAAATTAACATTGGATTGCAAAGATCTATGGTTCTAAAGTGTCAGAGCCAGAGACCCTCATCCTTTTGATTTGTAAAGTGGTGCTTTGTGTCACTGCTCATTAGTGTTACAAGCACCTTCGTTGTTTGCAACTACACAGGGCCACCCAGAGGATTCAGGGCCCCCGCTGCTGAATTGCCACCGAAGACCCAGCACTTTGGTGGCAGGTCCTGGAGCGGAAGGATCCTCCGCCGCCGAATTGCCGCTGAAGAACTGGAGCGGAAGAAGCTCCGGGGGCCCAGGCCCCTCAAGATTTTTCCGGGGCCCCTGGAGCGAGTGAAGGAGCCCGCTCCAGGGGCCCTGAAAAACTCTAGTGGGGGCCCCTGGGGCTAATTGCCCCACTTGCCCCCCCCAGGCAGCCCTGCAACTACAGTAGGTACATTTATTGCACCAACAGAAATTAACATAAGAAGGGCCATGCTGGGTCAGACCAATGGTCCGTCTAGTCCAGTATCCCGCCTTCTGCAGAGGCCGTTGCGAGATGCTTCAGAGAGAGTGAACAAAACAGAGTCGTTTATCAAGTGATCCATCCTCTATCATCCAGTCCCAGCTTCTGGCAATCAGAGGTTTAGGGACACCCAGAACATAGGATTGCATTCCTGACCATCTTGGCTAATAGCCATTGATGGACCTATCCTTCATTAATTTATCTCATTCTTTTTTGAACCCACTTATGCTTTTAGCCTTTACATTTCCTGGCAGTCCATAGGTTGATAGTACATCTTCACAATGCATGTTCTTTTGTTTGTTTTAAACCTGTGGCCTATTAATTTAATTGATATTCATGGGTTCTTGTGTAAAGTGAAGGGGTACATAACACTTCCTTATTCACTTTCTCCACACCTTTCATGATTTTATAGACCTCTATCATATCCCCCTTAGTCATCTCTTTTCTAAGCTGAACCGCCTTGATATTTTTAGTCTTTCCTCATTTGGAAGCCATTCCATACCCTTGATCATCTTTGTTACCTTTCTCTGAACTTTCTCCAGTTCCAGTATATCCTGGACAAAGTATTCAACATGTAGGCGCACCAGGGTTCCTGGCGTTGTTTGTTTTTTGACAGCTGCTGCACATTGAGAACTATCCACAATGACGCCTATATCTCTTTTTAAGTGGTACAGCCCAGTAAGCCTAACTTCAGTACCAGTCAAACCGGTTGAAACCACAGGAACCAAAGAGTAGGAATAAATGGTCAGTTTTCAGAATTGAGAGAGGTAAATAGTGGTGTCCTCCAGGTGTCTGTACTGGGACCAGTTCTATTTTAACATAATCATAAATGATCTGGAAAAAGGGATAAACATTGAGGTGGCAAAATTTGCAGATGATACAAAACTACTCAAGATAGTTAAGTTCCAGGCAGACTGTGAAGAGCTACAAAAGGATCTCAAAACTGGGTGATTGGGCAACAAAATGGCAGATGAAATGCAATGCTGATAAATGCAAAGTGATGCACATTGGAAAACATAATCCCAACTATACATATAAAATGATGGGGTCTAAATTAGCTGTTACCACTCAAGAAAGAGATCTTGGAGTCATGGTGGATAGTTCTCTGAAAACATCCACTCAATATGCAGCGGCAGTCAAAAAAGTGAACAGAATGTAGGGAATCATTAAGAAAAGGATAGCTAAGACTGAAAATATCATATATTGCCTCTATGTACATCCATGGTACTCCCACATCTTGAATACTGCATGCAGATGTGGTTGCCCCATCTCAAAAAAGATGTATTGGAACTGGAAAAGGGTTCAGAAAAGGGCAACAAAAATGATTAGGGGTATGGAATAGCTGCTGTATGAGGAGAGATTAATAAGACTGGGACTTTTCAGTTTGGAAAAGCGATGACTAAGGGGGGGATATGATAGAGGTCTATAAAATCATGACTGGTGTGGAGAAAGTAAATAAGGAAGTGCTCTTTACTTCTCATAACACAAGAGCTAGGGGCCACCAAATGAAATTAATAGGCAGCAGGTTTAAAACAAACAAAAGGAAGTATTTTTTCACAGAACGCACAGTCATCCTGTGGTACTCCTTGCCAAAAGATGTTGTGAAGGCCAAGACTATAACAGGGTTCAAAAAAGAATTGATAAATTCGTGGAGCATAGGTCCATCAATGGCTATTAGCCAGGATAAGCAGCGATGGTGTCCCTAGCCTCTGTTTGCCAGAAGCTGGGAATGGGATACAGGGGATGGATCACTTGATGATTACCTGTTCTGTTCATTCCCTCTGGGGCACTTGGCATTGGCCACTGCCGGAAGAAAGGATACAGGGCTAGATGGACCTTTGCTCTGACCCTGTATGGCCGTTCTTGTGTTCTCAGTAGGATTTTACTTCTGATTTTTAAAAGATGTCTTTTTGTCTCTAGCCATACCTTTTCCTCTGTTTTTTATGCACGGTGACCTTTTATTGGTCCTTTTGCTGTTTTTGTTTTGTTTGGGATATGCATATAGTTTGAACCTCTTTTATGCTGGTTTAAACTAGTTTCCATGCAGCTTGCAGGCATTTTCCTCTTGAGACTGTTCCTTTTAATTTCCATTTAATTAGCCTCTTCCTTTTTGTGTAGTTCACCTTTTTGAAGTTAAACGCTACTGTGGTGGCTTTCTTTAGTGTTTTTTGGTATTCCCCCCCCCACCCCTCTCCAGGATGTTAAATTTAATTAATTACGGTCATCGCTTTTACCGAGTGGTTCAGCTATATTCATCTCTCAGACCAAACCCTGTGTTGCCACTTAGGACTAAATTAAGAATTGCCTCTCTGTTTGTGGGTCCCAGGACTAGCTTCTCCAAGCAGTCATTAGTGATGTCTCTAAAGTTTATCTCTGCATCCCATCCTGAGGTGACGTGTGCCCAGTCAATATGGGGATAGTTAAAATCCCCCATTATTACTGGGTTTTCTGTCTTTGTGACCCCTCTAATCTTCCTGAGCATTTCACAATCACTATCCCTATCATGGTCTGGTGACGGGTAGTATATTTCTACAGCTATACTCATATTATTCAAGCATGGATTTTCTATCTACAGAGATTCTATGGTACAGTTTCATTCATTTAAGATTTTTATTACATTTGACTCTAAGCTTTCTTTCACATACTCCCCCACCAGTATGACATACTGTCATTCCTATGTATTTTGTACCATCATATTACTGTGTCCTGTTAATCACCATCGTTCCACAAAATGTCTATGATGCCTATCATATCAATATCCTCATTTAATACCAGGCACTCAAGTTCACCCATTTTAGTATTTAAACTTCTTGCATTTGTGTACAATCACTTGTAAAATGTATCAGTATTTAGTTGTTTGCCTTTGTTATATGATTGAATGAAACTCTTGTTTGTTTGTTTCTCTTCAGCTCCTACCTTTACTTTATAACTTCTATCCTCTTCACTTTACTAGGATATAGAGTATCCCTTTTAATAAATTGTCCCCTATTGGATGTGTCTGTCCAAACTATGCACCTGTTGGATTCCCCCAGCCCTTCATTTAAAACTCCTATATGACCTTTTAAATTTTACATGCCACTAATCTGGTTCCATTTTGGTTTAGATAGAACCCATCTTTCCAATATAGGCTCCTCCTTTCCCAAAATGTTCCCTGTTCTTAATAAACCTAAATCCTTCCTTTGAACATCATCTCATCCACACATTGAGATCCAGCAGTTCTGCCTGTGTAACTGGCCCTGCACGTGGAACTGGAAGCTTGTTGGAGAATGCTACAATGGAGGTCCTGGATTTCAATCTCTTATCTAACAGCCTAAATTTGGTCTCTAGCACATCTTTCCCTGTGTCACTGATACACACACATAGCACGACCACTGGCTCTTCCCCAGTTCTGCACATCCATCTGTCTAGATGTCTTGAGAGGTTTGAAACCTTCACACCTGCAGACAATTCACCGTGCAGTTCTCCTGGTCATCACAAACCCAACTATCTGCATTTCTAATAATCGAATCCCCCATTACTGTTACCTGTGTCTTCCTGCTAACTTCGTTTCCTTCCACTGCCACAGAGGTACCCTCGGTTCAAGAGATACCATGACATCATCTGGAAGGAGGGTCACAACTATGGGATCATTCCACCTCTGCTCCCGCTTGATGTTCTCCTTTCCCAAGGCTTTCATCCTCCTCAACAGCACAGAGGCCATCACATGGGGGTGGGATCGCTCTGTTGTGTCCCGGAAAGTCTTGGCTGTGTACTTTTCTGTCTCCCTTTGCTCTCCTCTGGTCTCCACAGCCCATATGCAAACTCTGAGAACAGTGCGCTGCTTACATCAAATGTGCACACACATGCCACCTGCCCACAAGGCAGGTAAATCATACCTGTTGCATCCAGTGGAATAAACTGGATAGCCCCCACGCTGCTGCTGGACTTCTGCCTGCATTATTTTCACTCCTGCAGATATGGGTGGGGTGGTTGGTTGTTTTTTTTTTTTTGTTGTTGTGGATGAATGAATTTTGTTTTTTTTTTTCTGGTGTTCGTTAGCCTATGTTTAGAGAATGTTTGTTAGATGTATCTGGCTCTCTTACTCCCTCCCAGAACTCCCGTTTGCTGCTCCTGTTTGCTGGCTCCTCTGGTCGCTTACAAGATGGCTTTTTAAACCCTTGTTCTCCCTGCGTTAGTCCCACCCCCTGGTCAAGGGCTCCTAAAGGGATTACGAATCAAAGGATGGCAGGATAGAGCCTCATTAGGAAGTGCTCAGCCTTGCCTAGGAGGTCACTGGGTTCAGCATGCAGCCCCCCATACACCCTTCACTATAATCGTCAATCCAGCAGGCACACGGTAAGCAAGCGCACAGCAACAAACAACCAGACAACACACTCGCCCAAGGGTCACGTGGTCACATCTCTTTCACCTGGAAAGCTCCCTCACAAAACTCTCCCGTATGCGAGTCCTATTCGCTAGCTCCACTGGACCAATATGTTGGTCCAATAAAAGCTGGTCCAAAGTTAGTTCAATAAAAACTATTACCTCACCCACCTTTTCTCTCTACTATCCTGGGACCAATACAGATACAATAACACTGCATGGGTCAGTTACAAATCCAGACTATTTAAGTGTTAATTGTCAGCCATGGAGTATACTTCCTATTTGTTAAAAGTGGAATCTTTCCCCCTGATAATGCACAAATCATACACTGCCCATCTTTAATCTGTTGCATGTTGAGAAAGAGTCAGTGTTTGCCAAACATAACACAATTATTGAAGCTTTCATTGGAAGACTACAGTTAACGTCTTAGAGCTATTACTCATTTTCAGTACATTGTTCTTCCTACAGGCTCATAGCGATAGAACATTATAGATCAAGCATGTTGGTATTTGCTCACAAAAAGGAAGGAAAGAAATGGACTATACTGTACAACATCTAATGTACACAGGCCAGTGCTGAATCAGGGTTGCGAGGATGGGGAGTTGTTTTTGGTACAAAATTTCAGTTTGAGTTGCAGATAGAAAAAGAATTTAGGACTGTTTCAACTTTACTTTTGTAACTAGTTGAATTAGCATCATAACTCCCTCTGTTCTGAATCTTGAACAGATGTGTTACACAGGTCACTGTATACACATACATAATATTCTGTTTCCACCCTCCCCTCCCCCTCCCCCGCCCCCGTGAAGCCATATGCACCATTTCTAATAGCTGGTAAGTGAAATAAAAGCATCTGTATAAAGCACAGAAAAAGAACCGTGATTCGTAGTTCATACCACAGTATGGGAAAGTCGTCCTTTCAGCATTAAACTTCCAACCCACTCTGCCTAAGCCTGGGCGCATTGTTGAATCTCAGCCCAAGCTCGCAAAGCTTCATGAGCCTTTAGGGGCTCTCTAGCTACTGTGCACTAGGCAGAATATGGGGCTTGCTTAGCTCTAGCTCACTTCCCACCATACTGTTGGGAGCAGGAGTGCACTTCCTGTTTCCACTCCCATCTGCCACAAAAGACTCGCCTCACCCAGCCCTTAGAAACAACTTTTAGCCTTCTACCTGCGGGTCACTGAAGATACGTGGGGGAGAGAGACGAGGGGACCATTTGCCACTGGAGAAGCAGGATAGAAAGACAGGCCATTGCCTAGTGCCTGTTTTCCCCCACCTCTTTTCTAAGGAATGGGGGATTAGGCAGATGAGAGAGGCCTGTTTTAGGTTAAGGGGTTTCCTTAGAGATTTGAGTTTGTTAAACTTCCAGGCCTGTCTGCAGCCTTAGTTCACTTCCACCCCACTGAACTTGTTAAGAAGCCAATTTCTGCTGGCCTAAATGACCCATTAAAAAGGAAGGGTAACTAAAATAGTATAGTTATGCAGAACTCGATAGTTGAAATAAGTAACTGGTAAACCAGTCTTCAACATTAATAGATTAGTCCAATTACTCACTGATTTATCTTTGAGCAGCCTACATGCATGCATTTTTATATATGAAGTGTACATTTCAGACCAGATGTTTTTCTCCTTCCTCTAAAGATGCTTTTTCTGGGTGTTTGCAATGGTGTCATTAATTTGCAATGACTTAAGCAAACTGCCTTTGTTAGCTTCTTGCCATAGCATTTAAATAAAGAAAACAAATTATTTCCCATTTCACTCAGCTGAAGGAGTTAAGATTTTATTATAAGTGAAAAGCATGACTGTTTCCCTCCCACCACCACCCCTCCCTCCCAGTATGATGGCATAGTAATTGTGCAGGCAACTGCAGCTATGAAAAGACTGTATTAAGAAACAGGATGGTGGTGGTTTGCTGTAAGAACTAATTTTCCTGTTGACTTTTTTGTTTTTAAACAGGAAGTTGAAGAACAAAGCTGCATATGTCTTAATTAGCTCTTCTGTTAATATTTCAAATCTGAAATCTGAATTTTAGTATAAGAAGATTGGGAATGGATAATATTTTGTTCACATTTTTATTTGATGATCGTAAGAGTTGGAAATATGCAAACCTCTGAAAAGAAATGTTCAGAACTTACTGGAATACTGTCAATTAACACCTACTTCTGTCTGAAAATATTTCACCTACTAATATTAGAGGTAACTTCTACCACTACAAAGATCAAAGAGAATTTCTATCTGTTTGGTTTTCTGTATTTGACAGCGTTGTGTGTAGACTCAGTAAGTTAATTAGCTTCTCCTTTCATTTGCATTGGTGTCTCACAGAGCAACAGGAGAAAAACTTTTTTTAAAGGAGACTATAAACCTACAAACATTGGCAGAGACACTCCAAGGCAGAAGTAGTGCCTGAAACCATTTTGAACTCCATTTTCTCCCCCAGTTAGTTAGATTTCAAGCTGGTGATGTGTTCTCCTCCTTTCTTCCACCGTTGAAAACTTTAGGCAGTATTCATTGAGGTCCCAATTCAGGAAAGCACTTAAGCACATATTTAAAGTTAAGCACATTCTTAAGTGCTTTCTTAAACTGCAGCCTGTGTAAATTCCTTCTCTCCTCTCCTCTCCTCTTCTCTGTGTAGCATGGATTTTGTTTTAAGTGTATTTGCAATGCTATTTATGACTTTACAAATAACTAGGAAAATAAGTTTTTTCCTCTTTGAAGCATGTCAGCATCTTAAGATATAAATTTCTATTTCTAAGCAAGATTTTTTTTCTAACAGACCTAAACCACCTTGCCATTTCTGTGATATAACAGAAGTGCAAAGTGGTGACTCGAATCCAGATGGTTACTAACAGCTCAGATAATTGAACTTCCTTTTTCTAGCATCAGATTTTAATCAGTGTATTCTATCTAGCATGAGGCAGATCTGAAGTAGAATTTGTTTGCTGCAAATCTTGTTTTGAGACTTCAAAAATAAGTGTGGAAAAAATAAGATTTGTGTATTCCTCTGAATAACTACTGTGGATAATATTACTGTCAGCATGGACACCTGAGGATAACTTTTATTCCCACTCCCATTACCTTTTTACCTGTTCTGCATAGGTATGATTTGAGTGACTGATAGTGGCACCTTTTACTAATGCCTGTTTATTTGAACTGGCAAAAGAAAAACCTATGGGAAAAGGAGGCATCTTAAATAACAAACTAGCTTCCTATTCCAGAAACCGCTTCTATTTAAATGTATGCTCGTTACCTCCACTTACCTACAGCAATGAGGCAGGCAAGTGTATAATGCTCCCATCTGTGATGATCTCTTCCTTCCTGCTGCTGGGGCTCGTGGCACAGGAATTTGATCTTTCCTTCATTCAGCAACAGTCAGCTTCTCCCTCCTTGTCTGGCCACTCCTCAAACACTTTGTGTCAACTACTCTTGAGCTTCTCTACCCTAGAAAGCTGCTGGATTGGCTCCTTGTGGAGGCAGCAATACTCAATGGCTAGGCTTCTCCAGAAAGGAGCAGCTGATTATAGAGGTAGCACTTTCTTTGCATTACCAAGTCCTTCATTTTCCCATTCCATCCTCTGCACCAGAGGACTTGCTAGCAGTCTGTGGGACTTTCAACCATAGTTGGAGAATTATTGATCTTCAGGATACCTCTAAGTTAATACTTCTGAATGCAGCTGTGAAAAAACAAATAGAAAAGTTCTAGCTCTCGTGTTCCAAAATGTCATCTGTAAACACTGGACTTGCACACAACCATTTTTTCCCAAGTCTGACCTATGCTTTAGCCTTAATGAGAACTACATAAAACCCAAGGTTGAACATTTTACTTTCATCTCTTTGAATTATCCAAGCATGAGATTTCAGATCAGGGGATGATGGGAAATCTGTAGTGGTTTTTTTTTTTTTTTTTTCCCAACAAACTCAAAAGCAACATGGCTGACTTAGGGCAAACTGTTTTGGGGTTTTTCGTTTGTTTTTGTTAGGAGCTCTTTGGGCTGAGATGAAGTTTTAGAAACATTTAATCCAAAAGGAGCTTGTTAGAGAGAGATTTTTAAAAGGTAGCTGAATATGAGGTATAGAATGAAGTTAGAAACCTAACCTTACCTAGAACTAGTTCTGCTTATATCTGTTGTTGTTGTTGCTACAGCCAGCACTAGGGATGTGCAATCACTGTGGTTGCACATAGTGCTGCTTGCCAATGGAGCCTCCTCAGCAGCTGAAACACAAGGGGTATAGCTACACTTATGGTGGCGTGTCGAATACAGGGGTACAAATATCCGTGTCGATGGCAAGGCTTAGCTAAGGTGAGTAGAGTAGAGTGCCCTGCATACCGGAGCCCTCAGGGTGTGTACCCTGCACAGGCTCTCTACACACCCAAGCAGTGCCACCCACCATTACACTGCCTGCCTGCTGCTAGAGCCTTTCTTCGCTGCAGTGAAAGGCTCTGGCAGGAGGGAGGAAGATGCTGGAGCCTTTCACTGCAGCATGTAGCTACACATGTAATGTCTTTACTCTGCATGCCACCGTAAGTGTAGACATAGCCTAGGGTAGGCTGCAGAGGAGTAGTCTGTTCTCTCTCAGTTGGGCAATTTTGTGCAATTCCCCCCATGAATAACGTAGCTGAAGTCGATGTACTTAGATCTACTTACCGCGGTCTCTTCACTACGGTGAGTCGACTGCTGCCACTCCACCGTCCACTCTGCTGGCACCTCTCACCGAGCTGGAGTACCGGAGTTGATGGGAGAGTACTCGGGGATCGATTTTATCTCGTCTAGACTAGGCTCGATAAATCGATCCCCGTTGGATCGATCGCTGCCCACTGATTTGACCAGTAGCGAAGACATACCCTCCGAAAATGTAGCTGCTAAATCTGTTAGCTAAGCATATGGTTCATCAGTCAGGATAAAGTGTGAATACAACGTTTATAGATTTATTACTTTACTGTATCTTATTGTTGACAGATTTCATAGCAATATCGGGAAAAGTTCCACTGTAGACCATGCCTGTCCCTCCCCCTCCAGCTCCTCCGCCTCCCCCAACTCTTGCACTGGTAAGTTTCAACTTAGAAGTGATCACATGAAATATAAAGGTAAAATATTTGTTGTTACAGTGTACCATGTGGGTCATGTTTAAAGGGGCAAATTCTGGACCTTTGTGCACAATCATGTATTTGGGACTCGGGTGAGGGATTCCCTCCGTGTTGGAGAATGTACTCCCTGCAGGAATACAAGCAGTGCTGCTACTCCTTCCCGCTGATTGACTGCACTACTGTCCTCACCTGCTCTGCATCCCTTTGCTCCCTCCATACAGTTGGGTTAGTCTAATATATAGTTTCTCAGCCTGAGGGTCATAGCCATTTTTCAGGAGGTTGTGACCACCTTCTCTGTCATTAGAGCTACATTACATGGGAGGGGGTTCGTGAAACTTTTTCTCCATTGTAACATGAGGCCATCATGTGGAGAAGGTTGAGAACCATTAGGCTAATGGATCTTCCTATTGGATGAACTAGTGGCTTTGATCCATCCCTGCCCCACTTTCCCTTTATGCTGCCACTGAAAGCTATGCCACACAAGAGTGCAGGGGTGTTCTGCATGGTCTCTGTCCCCACTTTCTGGGAAATGTCCATATTACTGAGCTGGCAAATCAGGAAACTCTTTCAGTGGTCATTAAATGATCTCAAAACAAATTAGGTTTTGGGATCTTTTCTCAGCTGCAGTTTTGCAAGGAAAGAAGGGGAGAAATCTAATGCAACAAATTCAATCTGAATGAGTAACGGTTTTCCTTCAGTCATGAGAGGCTTTAGAAACGTCTGGAAAGATTAGAACTTGTATTTTGTATAACAATATGAAACATTTCCTCTCTTTTTCTAAACTTGTCGTTACCCTTTCTGAATGCGGAGGTAATGCAAAAATTACACTCTGAAAAGACAAAGCAGATGCAACTGAGATTGGGCATCTTAAAACCTTGACTGGAAATCAGAAAGGCCTGTGATGTTTGAAGTGGAGGATCAACATTTTCCAGATAGATTTAATGAAGAGAAAACAGTAGCCAAATGCTTGGTTTCCTTCCGAGGCATCCAGTGTTCGGATATTATGTACTTCAGTGTTAATCCTCTGCCCCGCCCCCCAAGAACTTCAATCTTTCTGTGCAAATCATCACTGTGTATGGTTTGCACTCATTCATTCTCCAAAATAGCAACCTTTTTTTTTTTTTTCAGTTCCATCTTTTCAATTATATTTTTTAATTGAGATTTCTAAAAAAGACACATCCATCTTGGCTTCACATGTATCAGATATGGACTCTGAATGCTGGGTGGAAGAGAGGACTGTTTTTCAAATTAGACCTTTGGTGTGGCAATGGATCCTGAGTATTGAAACAGAAGTAGATTTTTGGGGACCAGAATCTTTGTTTGCAAGGCTAACTGCTTTTAATGCCACATTTGCAAGAGGGAGGCTGTAACACGAAACTCATTTTCACTGCTTTTGTGTTAAAAATGGAGGTATTCATTACACCCCTTACTTAAGCAGGATGCTGCAGTTTTCTTTTATATCTTTATTTGTTGTTTCATTTTGCAGGCAAATACCGAAAAGCCTTCCTTAAACAGGTCCGAACAAGCGGGGCGAAATGCTCTCTTATCTGATATTAGCAAAGGAAAAAAGCTAAAGAAGGCTGTTACTAATGATAGAAGTGCCCCTATTCTAGACAGTAAGTACAATTCTGTTTGTTTATTTTAATATAGTTAATGAACGGTGAGTTAATATGCAAAATTAGAGTAGTTTTTATAATCAGGTGAAGAGATGCAGGATGGTCAGGCAAAATAAATTATTAAATGGTCCAATAATTTGCTATATTAATGCATGTTTTAAATCACTTGAGATCTCCATTACTGTTTATAAAATGTGTATAGTAATTTGTGTGCTAACTCTGGTAAGTCTATAGCAAAATGAAATTGGCACAACTAAGTGTAATGGTGGGGAATAGGGAAAAAAGTGTATTGCTTTGAATTTTGCAGTACATGCTTATTTTAAAGGCAGACTGCAGTGATTTTTTTAAGTACTTCTTTAGATGGCTATAGAAAAATATTCTTAATTTCAAAGGAGTATATAAAAATATCTGCATCCTCCACTGATATGAAATGGTCAGCTTTTTTAATAATTACAAAAGGAGCTGCATCTTGATGTCAGGACAGGAGGATGAGAGCTGCTGGTATACACCCAGAATGGGTGGTAGAAGCAACCTGCATTCCACAGGTACCACTGGCCCTTTGGCTCTGACTAGGTGTCCATATTATATGGATGGAAACACTAAATGAAAAAGAAGATCCAGAAAAATATCTGGTAAAAGCATATACTGTTTCCTGAATCTCTGATCTTCCTGTTACAATGCTTGAAAAATCTAATCAGTCTGATAACATTTAATATGAAACAATTACATTTTTACGTACAAGTTATTTTAAAAATATCTCCTGAATTATTTAGTAATGTTCTACTTTTGATCAAGTGCATGGAAACACTCTTTAAATCCCATTACAGTCTTTCTGTAATGTACTAAAAGTCTCTGCACAACAAGACAAAAGTATGTGCAGTGTTGAGAGAGTGCCTGGGTTGAGTCCTTATTTATGAATTGACCCCAGTATAGCTAAGCAAAATCTTAGCCAAAGCTCTGAACCTCTGCTACACCTGGGAGGTGTCACTCTGATGTGTTCAGTCACATCATGCTGGAGTGACTCCTCTAGAGTTACCTAGCTAGACATTTATTTTCTATGCATGCAGAGGTGCTAACAGGCCACTTCACCTTGAATGAATATGTGCTAACAATATGTGTTAGCATCTGTTCCACCTTGTGTTTAGGTGTGATGCTCTGAGTATCTGTCCCAGATCTGAAGAAAAGCTCTGTGTAGCTTGAAAGCTTCTCTCTCACCAACAGAAGCTGGTCCAATAAAAGTTTCTTCGAATTACTTCTTTCCAGTCTAGGGGACAGAAATGGTGTGTGGCTCAACTTGCCAGATAGTGTTCTGTAGCAACTCAGTTGCATGACGGTCTACCTGTGTTGGAGGAGGCTCCCCATCCAGTTGAGCTGCTACAGTGCATCAGAATTCTACTTGGCAGATGCAGAGGAGACTGGAAAAGCACCATTCCTAAGAACTCTGGGAAGGTAGGAGAGAAACAGGAAAGAGGATCAAGAAAATAAAAGCCCATCCCTTTAGTAGGTCATGGGGCTGCTGTCTGGTGACAGTAGGCATTCATAGCCAGATTAGCTGATGGGAAGCACAATGATAGGCACTCAAACCAGACTTCCATGGTGAGGGTGTAGAGAAATACAGCCTGGTCTAGCCCAGCATGTTTTAACCCTGGATTTTAATGGGAAGATGACTGAAGAACACCAAAGCACTGAAAGGAATGAGATTCTTAGAAGTGAACCAGAAAAAAACAAGCAAAGTAGATTTAGGGCTGCATTCAGCGAGATGCCTAATTTGAGGCATGTGGATATTCCCACTGAAAGCTAGGAACGTGTTTCACTAATCTGCTGAATTGGAGCTATCATGGCAAGGCAATCAATGGGAATTAAAGGTAGATTAAATAGTAACATTAAAGATGATGGGGTCTATTTTCTTGTTTGCCTGAGTTAGGAAACGATGAAAGACTAAAGTCTCATAGCAGGAACTCTCCAGAGGTTTACACCCTAACCAAGTCAGAGCTGAATTTGGCCCAGTGAGCCTAACAAAGGGGAAGGGAGCAATTGAGCACTTCCCTATAAATGCGTCTTTTCTCTTTAAGGGAGAGATTACTGAATAGTGCGTCTCATCCACAGACCTGAAAACCCTTTACAAAGGATGGAAAATACTATTCTCCCTTTTTAAAAAAAATGTAGAAACTGAGGTGCAGAGAAATGACTTGCTCAAGTTCACATGGTATCTGTGACAGAGCAGGGAACAGAACCTAGGCCTCCTGATTTCCCATCCTGTGCCCTGCGTGCTGCCTTAAAGTAGTCCCTTGCCTTCAGAACCAGGAAAATACTTTCACATGCCCTTTCAGTTACGGTGTCAATATTTGTCATGGTCAGAATAGAAAGAAGTATTTTTCTATTATGACCATTTCTACCGATTGGAAAAACAAGCTAAAATCCATTCCTAGGCCATCCCAAAACTATCTTAAAAACAACTCCTTGATCTCTTGGGGGGCTTTGTTCAATGTGTATTTGTGGCAGCAACCCCACTGGTGACTGAGATTTGTGCACATTCCAAGACTCCAAATTGCTCAGACCGCCACCAGAAGGACAGCTCTTCCATCTATAACCAAGCCTATAAATCTGGGGAAGGTGGAGAAGGATTAGGGACCAACAGCATGGGGAAACATGGAAGCCCAGCATGAAAGTGTGGCTGAATACCACATGAAATTATCATTGCCCCAACCTATTCCAGTCCTAACTTCTGCTCTGTGCCTGCTTCATAATCCTGTAGTCCAAGACAGCGACAAGAAGAAGGAGAGGACATGAAAATACTGGCTATGTTTTAAAATTCCTGATTTTTGTTTCAACAGAACCCAAAGGATCTGGTGGTGGTGGTGGTGGTGGCGGCAGTGGAGGAGGAAGTGGCGGAGGAGGAGGTGGTGGCGGCGGTGGTGGCTATGGCGGAGGAGGACCACCTGGCTTAGGAGGCCTGTTTCAGTCAGGAATGCCAAAGCTCAGATCTGCAGCAAATCGAGATACAGGTAAGGAGGATTTCCCAGATCTGTGAATTCAGTCAAGATATTAAAAGCTTTCTAAATGATAAATTTACAAAAACATTAATACAAGAGTAATAAAATAATGCAAGAGTTCTTTGGCTTAGGGAATGCTTCCAAACATATGTAAACAAAATACAACTAAAATCTCGTTAAGGGGTTAACTTTAAACTCTCATACACAGTAAACTCTGAAGAAAACCAGCATTCACTTTTGTGCCTCAGTATTTCAATCTCTATAGCAGGTACGGTCATCCCTTGAGTAACTAGGTACAAGGAAGGGAGTTAAAAAGAAATGCAGTTTCAGACTTAAATTTGGCTTTGTGTGTTTCATTCTTAGTGCTATGTTATATAGGGATATTTGGGGGAGAGAAGTTAATCCCTTCCTTCTTTTCCCCCCCATTCCTGAAGGTATTACTGAGAAATAAAGATCTCAGGGATTGATACCTCACCTGTAGTGTACAGTAATAAGGGCCAGATCCAGTCCATTGCTCTGTGTGTGCGCACCCTCAAGTGTAGCATCAAGAGGATCCCAAGCTAGAACTCCCTTAAGCCCAAGGGAAACTGGCCTCCTCTTAAACTGGAGAGCCCATTTAAACCCCAAGGAGGCATACTTTACCTGTTAAGGTGTGTGGCAAACATCCCATCAGGCTGCTATGCAAGCTATCGTTAGCTGGGCATACACACTTTTTTGCATTTCACAGGTTTTCAAAGGAGCTACCCGATGGAACAAAGCAGATTCTGTGGCGGGCAAGACTTATAAAATTGAGGATTTGCCACTTGTCAAGGAAGGTTGGGCCTTAGTGATTATTGACATGAGAGGATGTAATGGCTCCATCTAAATGTGTACTTAAGATGCTATTAATGGCCTATGCTCATTACAGATCTAACTTTAATCCTTCAGCACATGTTGACACAACACAGACTTCCAGAGATGGTTTTATCTATGTTAGCCTGTGCTGGGAACTCTTCTTAATCCAAAGGTTCCCAGCATAATAAGCCAGTGTTTCTTCAATTGCAAAACTGCCTCCTCCAGAGAAACACAAGCAAATCCATAAAAAATGGATATTGGAAGAGGGGAGAAATGGGAGAGGTTTTTTTCTGGATTACTTTCAAGTCCTCTTCCTTTTGCTGAATTCTAGTGATCAAATATTGATTGAAAGTTAAGACGCTTCTGCTCACATGTTGAAAACCCTAAATCATTGTTCTTCACAGTTTTTTCCAAGGGGAGTTTCTTCCCTCCTTGCTGCTCATGTTTGCATCAGGGAAGCCTGAAAATAAATCATATTATATCATTATTAGCAATGGTTCTTAATCGCTCCAGTCCAGTGGTTCTCAACCAGGGGTATGTGTACCCCTGAGGGTATGCAGAGGTCTTCCAGGGGGGTATATCAACTAATCTAGATTTTACCTAGTTTTACAACAGGCTACATAAAAAGCACTAGTGAAGTCAATACAAACTAAAATTTAATACAGATAATGTCTTGTTTATTCTGCTCTATGTACTTACATTTCAGTATATAGTATAATATTTATATTCCAGTTGATTTATTTTATAATTATATGGTAAAATATGAGAAAGTAAGCCATTTTTCATTAATAGTGTGCTATGACACTTTTTTGTATTTTTGTCTGATTTTGTAAACAAATAGTTTTTTAAGAGAGGTGCAACTTGGCGCAAGACAAATCAGACTCCTGAAAGGGGTACAATACACCTCTACCTCGACATAATGCTGTCCTTGGGAGCCAAAAAATCTTACCACGTCATAGGTGAAACCGTGTTATATTGAACTTCCTTTGATCCATTAGAGTGCCCCCCTCCACCCCCCCCCCGCAGGAGCGCTGCTTTACCACATTATATCCAAATGCGTATTATATCCGGTGGCATTATATCGAGGTAGCGGTGTAGTTTGGAAAGGATGAGAGCCAGTATTCTTTGTATGCCATCCTGCTGTGATAGAACATAATGGCTACTTAGAAGCTGTTGCTACAAATGCATTTAAATTACCTATTGAGTAGCCTTATAGGGACAAATTCTGAAGACTTCAATCAGTCCTTACAGCCAGTGCAAAACTCCCAGTGCATTCAAATAAAGACTTGAAAATTTGGCCCATTCTCACAGTGTGTTTTACCTTCTCTTGCCTTTGCCCAGCTCTTTACCCTGATATAATTAGTATTTACTTCTCTGTTTCCAGATTCTGGAGGAAACAGACCTCCCATGCTACCACCAGGAGGAAGAACAACATCTGCCAAGCCTTTTTCACCTCCAGGTGCCGTAGGGAGATTTCCGGGGCCTTCTTTGGGGCAAAGAAGTACCGCTCCCGAACCACAGAGAAACCGAATGCCACCTCCGAGACCTGATTTTGGTTCCAAACCAGATACAGGACCTCCTCCAGTGCCAAATACTCCGAGACCCATTCCATCAAGTTTACACAACAGAGTATCCCCTCCTGTGCCAGGAGTAAACAGGCAAACCAGTGCAGGGCCTATCCCTCCATCTTTCCCAGGAAACAGAAATACAGGATTTGGAGGATCTATTCGCCAGTCGAATCCAAGTTCTTCACCTTCTTTCTCTAACAGACCTCCCCTTCCTCCTGCACCTGGCAAGTCAACAGATGACAAGCCGCCGCCACCACCACCTCCAACAGGAAACAGGGCATCCGTCAACCGGGAACCTTCTTTTCCACCTCCACCACCTCAAAACAGTAAACCTCCCGTTCCTTCAACACCTCGGCCATCCGCTGTCTCACAGGCTCCACCCCTGCCTCCAGGAAGACCAGGCTTACCTCCAGTTCCACCCATTTCCAGTGGAAATGATGACATGCCACGTCTTCCACAAAGGAATCTCTCTCTAGGTTCTCTTGCTCCTCCCAGCTTGCCTGGGGCAGGTCGATCTGGGCCTCTTCCTCCCCCTCCAAATGAGCGGCCTCCTCCTCCAGTAAGAGATCCTCCTAGCAGATCAGGTACGGCAGTGTGCATTTTTTCAGCTCTCCAGACTACCCTTGTAATGACTAAATTAATTGTTATCCACATGGTTTCAGTGAAGTAGCTGAATTTACCTCCAACACCAATTTCCTTCTTGCTTTTCAAAATATAATATGAGCTGTAGCTTTAAATCGATTGACATACTTTGCTGTTTATTTGCCATATAAATTGAAGCTATAGACCAAAATGGCAATCAGTTTTAAAAACTGAAGTCCTCCTTTCACTGAAAAAGTGTGACTGACTGGTTTAATCAGTTACATCTTTAAAAATCACTATTCAGACTTGAATTAACTGCCATGACCTGAGTTTGATTTGCAAGTTATTTTTGCAGGCACATGGGTCATGTAGTTGCCACTTCATGTAATACTACCTTCCTTCAGTCGGGCTGATTACAAGCACCATTCCACTCAAGTCATTTTTAGTAGTAGTAATTATGCTGTAGTGTTTACACATTCATTATTACTATCATAGTTAATAGCAATGACAAACAGTATGTTTGATGATTATATTTTTTGGTGCAACAAACTTATTTTATCTATGGGTCTAATCAGATGAGTAATCTTTACCCCCGGGAGTAGTACAGTTTGTCAGTGGCAATGTTCACAAGTAAAGATTTGCAGAAACAGGCTCTGTGCGTGTTAAACATCATTTACACTTACAGTGGTATTTAAGTTATTTTAATGTATACAACAGTAGTTATCATAACAAGTGTCATTATATTTGAGTCAACTTTGTCACTTATCATATGCAGATTTCTAACAAAAAGAATATTGTTTCCATGATGATATTTCATAATATACTTTGCCTTGTGCCTTTTATTACTAATGTTCAAGAACATAGATTATACTCTTATTGTTAATAACAATCTTCTTGATGATAATATAGTAAATAGAAGGGAACCTTGTGTTTGCTTCTTAATCCATATCCTTCTAATATTTACATTGTTTTTAATTTGGAATAATTTCTCTCATTATCTTAAAGCAGGGGTAGGCAACCTATGGCACGTGTGCCGAAGGTGGCACACGAGCTGATTTTCAGTGGCACTCACACTGCCGAGGTCCTGGCCACCAGTGCAGGGGGCTCTGCATTTTAATTTAATTTTAAATGAAGCTTCTTAAACATTTTAAAAACCTTATTTACTTTACATACAACAATAGTTTAGTTATATGTTATAGGCTTATAGAAAGAGACCTTCTAAAAACGTTAAAATGTATGACTGGCACATGAAACCTTAAATTAGAGTGAATAAATGAAGACTTGGCACACCGCTTCTGAAAGGTTGCCGACCCCAATCTTAAAGTTACTAAAATGAATTAACCTTTACTAATGGAGCACCATTTCAGGATTGCAAACTGTAGTAGCATGTAAATGTAAACCACAAAGTATGTAGGATTTCTGTGACACATTTTTGCTTTTGGATAGTGGCACAATATCTGCTGATTTATTTTTAATAGATGTATCTGTAATACATCTTTAATAGATGTAACTAGATTTCTTTGAGCCGAGGGGATACTTGTTGTAAAAAAATGACTTGGGAGAATTTAATTGTGTTGATTAATTGCCCCACATTGTGTGCGATATCGTTCATGCTGGCTCTAGGCATGTTACCGCTACAGTAGTTCAAATATACTGACATTGGAAATGTTAAAATATGTGTGTGAGGTCTGTTTTTAATTCAGAGACAGATTCGTGTACTGCAGCCACAGCAGAGCCTGGCATGCAGCAAATATTTGTGTAAGAGAGAGAACTGATCTCACACTGCATAACACTGCCATTATTGAGCTGAATTCTCCTTTACACTATGCCACTGGCAGAATCTGGTCCTAACACCCAGCATGGTATGGGAAAGAGAGTGAAGAGTAAAGTGCCAAAGTTTGCTGACAATACAAAATTATTCAGGATAGTTCAGTCCAAAGCTGGCTGTGTAGAGTTACAAAGGGATCTCACGAAACTTGAATGAGCAACAAAGGGGCAGATGAAACCCAACACTGATAAGTGCAAAGTAATGCACATTGGAAAAAATCATCTCAACTATACATATATAATGATGGATTCTAAATTACCTGTTCCCATCCAAGAAAGAGATTTTGGAGTGCCCATAGATTGTTCTGTGGAAACTTCTGCTCAGCAGTCAAAAAGGCTAACAGAATGGTAGGAACTGTTAGGAAGGAGATAGCATTGTGATATTTTTCTATCATATTTTCTACTATATAAATCCATGGTGCACCCACACCTTCAATACAATGTCCTGTTCTGGTTGCCCTATCTCAAAAAGGAGATAGTAGAACTAGAAAAGGTTCAGGGAAAAGCAACAAAAATGATCAGGGGTATGGAACGGCTTCCATATGAGAAGAGATTAAAAAGATTATGGGTGTTCAGCTTAAAAAAGAAATGCCTAAGGGAAGATATGATAGAGGTTTATAAAATCGTGAATGGTGTGGAAAAAAGTGAATAGAGAAGTGTGTTTTACCCTTTCCCACAATAAAAATATCGGGCATCATCCGACTGAAATTAATAGTCCATTGGTTTAACAGAAATAAGAAGAAGTACTTTTTCACATAATGCATAATTAACCCATGAAACTCATTGCCATGGGATGTTGTGATGGCCAAACGTATAACTAGATTCGAAAAAGAACTAGATAAATTTATGGAGGATAAGTCCATCAATTGCTATTAAGCAAGATGATCGGGGTGACCCTAAACCTCTGACTGTCAGAAGCCAGAAGTGGAAGCCAGGAGTGGTTCACTCCAAAATTGCCCTGTTTTGTACACTCTTCCTGAAGCTGTGGTACTGGCCACAGTTGGAGGCAGGATCCTGTGCTAGATGGACCATTGGTCTGACTCAGTATGGCCGCTCTTATGTTCTCTTGGTTCAGAGAGCTCTTACACCACTTCCCATCCCGTTACCTTAAAAGAGGGTGTGGCTGAAGGAAATGGGATATGGCCAGGACCCTCTGTGCTGCCCTGGTGCACCATCGTAGTTTCAGCCCTTTGTGACCATTTGCAGCCAGCATAAGTTAGAGCAGCTTTAGGGCTGCATTAACGTGGAACAAAGAGACTAGCCCTGCACAGAGGCTATTTGAGGCAAGGGGAGTGGAAAGATGACATTTAAGCCTCCTTTCTGTGTAAACATGCCCCTTGAACCTGCACTCTGTATTGATCAGCCACATCCATGGGAGGGTGAATCAGGAAAGAGATGTCAAACACTGCATTACTGTGTTCCTTCCGTCTGGCTGAAGGAGGCAGACAACCCTCCCCATTGCTTTTGGAGCCCTTCAAAGCTAGTATCCTATCTGACACCCTTCAGAGCTATGCAGGACAACAATGCTTAGAGCTGATAGAATAATAGTAGGTTTTATGGTACAATAGATTATTGATTTGATTCTCTGTCTTGATTCAGGACCCCTTCCACCTCCTCCCCCTGTAAACAGAAATGGCAGCATTTCACGGGCATTGCCTGCTACTCCACAGCTGCCTTCCAGGGCAGGATTAGAAAACCAGAGAGGTGGACCAAGGCCTCCACTTCCTCCTGACAGACCTGGTTCTGTAGCTCCTCCACCACCACCTCCTGCACCATCAGCAATCAGAAATGGCTTCCCGGACTCGTCATCTGAAGGTGAGCTGCATTCTCAGACATACACAACATATGTCTGTCTAAGTAAAGCTATCAGCATTTGGCCCCCCAAACGTTAAATGAGATACTTCACTGATGCTTAGAGTCTGATTCTGAGCTCTCACCAGTTTTACACTGGAGTTGTTCCTGACTGACCCCAGTGTAACTTGGGTCTAAAAAGGCCTGCCATATGGAGTTATCTAAATATTTTAATGTGGAAAACAGAAGTGCAAAGTTAACAGTACTACTGACATGAACATACTAGCATGCCAGTGGGACTTCAGCAAGCACTGGACCTCAGAAATAACCATTCAAAGGTAACCTAAAAAGAGGAAACGTGTGTGCCATTCCTTGCTTCTTTATGCTGTATAAAGAAAGTCTGTAGGACTTTTTTTTTCATGTTAAAAATTCAGGTGGTCTCTGCCCTGAAACCCTTTGGATGACTGAAGTAGTGGGATTATGACATCACAGAAGACAAAGTAAAAGCTGAGCAGTAGTGAAGGAAAGGGATCTTTAGTCAAACTATTTAAAACTTCTGCGGGTTTTCCATTTTGGCTACTAAACAGTGGGGATAAAGAATATGTGCATTAAAGATGAATCAGCCCTTTCCTTTCAATTAAGGCATGAGCTCGCAATATACATTTGCATCTCCCTACAAAATCAGGAAAGACCAGACTTGACATTCCTGATATTTCTAGGATAAAAAGCAAGCAGAAAATAAGACTCTAAAATAATCCTTCTGAGTTTTCTCGATGCAGCATAATTTTTTCTGTGCAAATTACCTTTAGGGGTCAGAACCTACATAGTTCCTTCACAAGCAGAACTCTAATTGAAATCAAGGTGAGTTTTGTTTGCCTCAGGAATGCAAATCTGGGCCCCAAAATAATCAATCCTGTGGTCAATTGTTGGTGAAGTTCACTCAGGTCATAGCTGGATGACATCATACAAAAACCTGCATTACAGGAGTGTTACGGCTGCAAAGTGCTGGAAATGACAAAAAAACAAAGTTGCCTGTGTGCCCTTATTCTACCCCTTGAGCATCTGCTTTCAGATACAGGCAGTGTAATATGAGCACAGGCTATTTTTTCCAAGATTTTGATTTACTACAAATATGTCATTGGAATCTGACCCCTCTTTTGTTGTACAGGGAAATGTGGGTCTCTAGCGATTGAAGAAATACTGAAACCTTTAGCTTTATTTTCACACTTTTTACAAAAGATGCACATTTCTCCTTGATTATGCGTTTTCTCACAGTGCTGCTAATTTTTCTTTTTTCTTTTAACATTGAATTTTATTGGATGCTATAGTGGTTCTAGCTCTTTGGATACTTTGCACATCTATTAGGTCTCAGTAGCCGTAATGCAAATTCAGCACCCTGAATCCTACTACACATTTCTATAGCAGGCGATAAGATTAATTTAATATAGACTATGTAGGGCCAAATTTATTATATGCATAAGTGGGTGCAATATTGAGAATCAGGAAACAACCTAGAGTGAGATCCTCCCACCAACTCCAAGCCCTTTACGCTGCATACAAGGGCCGGAGTAATGTAAAGAGACACTCTAAAAGCTTCATAGCTGACTATGGGAGGATTCCCCCCAGCACGGACACTGTAAAAAGACAGTCATAAGGCTGCCCTCCAACGACTACCCCTTACAAGCCATAGCATAGGGGCCATGCCCGGGTGGGGCAAAGGGCAGAAGGGGCCCCAGCACACAGCACTGCAGACATTCAAGGCAGTGCTGTGGGGCCTGTAGGGCAACCCAGGGAAACTACTATAACTTAGCTTAGGCAGCCCTATCTATGCCAAGGCTTGAAGCCACCATCCCCTTGGGCATCGAATCTCAACCCTGAAGGCTAAATTCTTCTGCACAGATGGTAAGGTGGGTAGAAGACACAGAGTCTTCATATAACATTCTGAGTCACACTGTTAGGACTCTTGCGGATTTCAGTGGACTCCTGTTTGGATTATTTGTCTTAGTTTGTTTTTAATGGAGCATTGTAAACAATAAGACAAGGCAGGTGCAATGATGTAAATGATCAATGAATGATGAAGTGAATTCAGGCTAATTTGGGCCATCTCTTTGTTCTGTATTTGTATAGCATCTAGCACAGTGGGGTTCTGGTCTATGACTTGGGCTTCTAAGAAGTACTGCAGTACTGAATGTGTAATAATATCAATACAACACAACTCTTCTGTTAAGAATTGTTACTTTTAAAATTTTCTTGTAACTGTTTTTCTCCCCAGATGAGTGGGAAAGCAGATTTTCCTTCCATCCGATATCTGACCTGCCACCTCCAGAGCCATACGTTCCAATGAACAAAAGTTACCCCAGTAAACTAGCAAGGAATGAAAGCAGAGGTATGGTGTTTTGTTCTGTTTTTGTTTTTGTTTTGCCAAATATTGTTAATTTTGAAAGATAGTAGTCAGGCCTTCAGGTGGCCTAGTGATGGATGTAGTAAAAAAAAAACCTATACAGAGTAGTGCGAGGTTAAAAATATTTAGAACTGGGAAAAATTTTCATCTCTATGCATCTGCTTTTCCTTAGTAGACTGAGTTTACTAATTTCTCTGCTAATTACCATTACCCCTTTTCTATTAGCTATTGGCTGCACACACCATCCAACCTAAAAACTCATAATTCTCCCTTCAGACATACAAACACAACTCCCATTGGGATTGTAAAGATGTTGGAGGGAGAATAGGGCCTAATAGATCTCTCAATATTTTTGTTGTTGGTGGCTTGAAGAAATTTAATGGTTGAATTCTCATGTATACAAATAGTGTAGATGTTCCCTGTGCAAGTCCCTCTTCTGTTGTTGAGAACAGACTCTATAAACACGAAAATATGTAAAATCTCTTTGGGTAAAAATGGGAGAAACCAACATCCTCTTAATAAGTTAAGATTTATAAGTCTAAGGGCCTGATCTCGCACCCTATCCAGGCAGGAAACACTGAAAGATTGTTTGCAGGATCAAGTCCTATGAAACTTGATACTTTTTTTTTTAAATAGGGGGAGGGCCTGGAAATTGTGTACCCTTCTCAAATTTAATTTGCCTAGTTTTTGGATGGAAATTTTCTTGTGGAGAAATGGTGCTTTGAGATTTTATCACACCTAAACTGTAGAACTTCAGTGTTTTTATTACAATTTGCATTTGTTTTAAAGTCACAGTAAGACTTAATGCCCTTGTAGAACTGATAACTCTTATTAATGCTAACAAGAGTTGTAGATGTGTCCTCAAGAGGCGGAAAAAGCCAAAAGGCAGAAAAACCTCATGCTTTTTGGTATTTGGGGCATTAAATAGTTACTTAATAGGAACTATTCTGTACATCATTTATATTTCTTAACTTGGTAAATAAATCATCCAATAAACTACACAAAACTGCTCATAAAATGGATAATACGGGTACTTAAAATGAGTAGTTCTTCACAAATCGTTTCATGAGGAGCTTGGGCCCGCTCTTCTGTGTGAAAGAAATATATCATGATGAACACAGCCATCTCTTTCTTTCATTTCTAGATGGCTCTGGCCGAAGGGAAAGAGGTGTCCCACCGCTCCCACCTATACCGAGGTGAAGTGGACTTCCAGCCCTTCTCAGGGTGATTGCTGGTTTTAGATTTCTCTTGAATTACTTCTCACGCCCATGTCATTGGAAAGTTGCCTCTTCTGCTTTGTTTCCACTTTTGGCTTGTGATTAGGGGTAATTTGAGTATCTGTTAGAGAAGTAAGGTACAGTTTATGAACCATAGTTGCTTAAAACTATAGATTTTACTTGCTTATATAGCAGGCTGTCATGAAAAGCATTTTGGGGACCATATATAACAATATACATATTCTTACTGGGTCCCATCCTGTTCCTAGTGATCTTGGCAGGAGTTTTGCCATTGAATTCAACAAGAGCAGGTGCAAGCCCACTAACTAGTTTGTGGGACAAAGTCCAATAATTTACTGCTGTCTGCCTGGAAATGAATCACATGGGGACGGCACACTTATGAGATTCCCTTGGATCTTTTTTTGCATGCTTCAACGCCGTATCCTGCTTCTGCATGCTACTGCTCAGCTTTATGTGAGTCTGCAATTTAATAGTTCAACCCAAATTCTTTTGACCATAGTTTAGCCCAGGGGTCGGCAACCTTTCACAAGTGGTGTGCTGAGTCTGCATTTATTCACTCTAAATTAAGGTTTCGTGTGCCAGTAATACATTTTAACGTTTTTAGAAGGTCTCTTTCTGTAAGTCTATCATATATAACTAAACTATTGTTGTATGTAGAGTAAATAAGGTTTTTAAAATGTTTAAGAAGCTTCATTTAAAATTAAATTAAAATGCAGAGTCCCCCAAACCGGTGGCCAGGAACCGGCAGTGTGAGTGCCACTGAAAATCAGCTCGCGTGCCGCCTTCGGCACACGTGCCATAGGTTGCCTACCCCTGGTTTAGCCTGTCAAAAGTGTGTGTCTATGCTACAGATTGCACACCCTCCCTCTGAGGGTGACAACTAAATGGCATCGTTTTCTGACACCCCATCAGCACTGGGCTCCAGCAGAGGGTATCTCCAGCCTTCATTCTTGAGGGAAAACGTTACCATGACATGAAGGAGAATTCTCAAAGAAAAGAGAAAATTGAGAATTCAGCTGTGTAATAGTGTCCTATATGGCCCTGATGCCTTGTTTTGTAATAGTCTTATACTGTTAATCTCTACTGATCCTTTCCATTTGGATGTGGATCATGCCCTCAAAATTGGATTACTGTAATGCTCCTTATGTCGGGCTACACCTGAAGACTGCTCCAACTATGGCTAATACAAAATGCACTAGCCCCCTTAATTATATGCTCCTTCTGTGAAGCCTGCTAACACCTGTGCTCCACAGATTGCATTGGCTTCCCATTTGTTTCTGGGTATAACGTTTTTGACTAATGAACCTTTGTGTGGTTTGGCTGCTCGAGTGCTTCTCCCTTGTGTTGCATGGCAATTGAGATCAAGTGAGTGCTTGAATGAATGGCCCTCACATTTAAACAGGAGGGATCTGGTGGAAGGCCATTTTCTAGTGAAAGCCATAAACTTTAGAACTTGTTGTCCATGCTGGTTCAACAGGGGTGAAGTGTATTGACCCCAAACTCTTGTTTCAGAGGGTATCAGGAGGAATCTGAAGGAAATTCCCTTCTTAGGAGAAAGCAAACGTTTTTTAGGCATTGTGGTGATTGGTGAAATTGCAGAACTGCCTCTAAATATTGTACATGAGCAAAGAATGTTTGTTTAGTGCATTTTATAAACTGATGTAAACAAATGGAAAAAGACATTGGAAATCATAGGAGGACTTTGATTCTGGATTTGAACGTGTCTGATGAATGTATCTCTGTAAGCTGGACTTCTGAAAGTTAGCTTTGAAGAATGACTTTCTTTCCATCACCTCCCCACCAATCTCTGACTCTCTCAACGTGCTCACTGGAGTCCCCAGGAAGTCCTCACTGGTGGACATGTTTCATACTGTGTTGCTCATTAAATCAAAAGAAGAAGCCATGCAAGTTAGAAATATATTGGGCAAAATGCCGACATCTCCTCCCCGCTTACCCCCCCCCCCCCAGCAGTGGAAAACATGATTCTTCATTCAATTCTGCGAGTTTTGTTACAGTATGATACTTTTGAGCCCAACACTTGAACATCTCGGGGGGTTGGCAGAAGAGACTCTTCAAAATGAACATTGAACCCTAGGGAAAAGTGTGCAGTGGGACCTTCTCCATTATGTGACTATGTAGTGGCAGATCCCACCCTGCCTTACAATCTGTGTAATCCCACTGATGATAGGGTAGGAGATGAACGTGATGAGTACAGCTTTGCCTTTCCAGTATGTTTACAAAGTCACGTTTGGATTTTTTTACCTATGATAGTATTTGATAAAATACATTTTTTTATATTATGATATCTCTGGGCCTGATTCTGAGATGCGTTCCATGGACTTGATCCTACGTTGAAATACACACACACACACACACACACACACACAGAGGATCAGAGCCATGTGAGCTTCTTGCACAGATTTCAGAAGAAGCTCCACCTGTGACATGTAACTTTGGATCAAGCCCGTCTGATCTGTAAATGTACTAACATCACTTGTAAGCATGGCACTTAAAAAACAAACAAACAAACATAAGGGCTATGAATATTGAAAGTCTGTATGTGGCCCACTATTGTGTGAGTCTAAAGTCCAAAGAAGATTTAAAACACCTAGTGATATTTATAGGATAAATTATTGTATTGATGCTGTTAAACCAAAGCACTTATGGCTTTCTGAGGAACGACATCATGGACTTGAGAATACAATATTTTAATGCATCACCCTGCCAAGTCTTAATGAAATATGAATAGTTATGCAGTGTAACAACTGAGAGCAACTCCAGAAGTTATACATTTTTATAACTTATCTACATATAGCAAGACAGTTTTACTTTGGCTGAATCAATGAAAATGCTGTATTTCATTCCTGTAGCTGACTGCACCATCCAAAATACTCTCTAATTCACTTCATGAGCAGAATTTCTCTATAATCATAACCAAAGCCATAACAAATTAGCAGAAGTCTAATTTTAAACTGTGATGTGGGCTTCAGTGAGAGAAGCAAAGAAATCCAATCTGTTTGGAACTGTTTGATTCTTAGCACTTTCTTTACTAGTAGAAATTTTTTCAATATGTATACGCTAAGCAGCCATAAAACACCTTTGAGAAATGAAAGTAATCATTTTTCCCTCAGATAGTAATAAATGTATGTCTTTTTGATTGTAAAATTCACCAAATATATTAAAAAAGTGCATCATTTTAACATTCAGTATATCATTTTGTATACAAGTAGATATTTACAATAAGATCAGTATTACAATATTTATTTCACTATGCATAGTGTTTAAAAAAGATAAGCATGAAACAAAACTGGTTAATCCAATGGTGCCTTACTATATTTTAACAAACCTTTGATGTCAAAATAGCAATTACTGCCTTTTTATAAAAATTTTAGATGTTCTGCTTTAATGTCTAATGTAAAATACAAAACAGTGCTTATAGTGTGATCATACAATGTCTGAGCTAAGTGTTTGCATTTGTAACGTGCTTGATCCACTACTTTCAAAGGGAGTAGTGTGTTTGAAAAGACTGCTGGGTCAGGCCTTTAATTGGAGTATGAATGGAAGTTTGCTTAATTCCAAATCAATTTCTGATGTTAATGCATTTGAAAATAATAGAACAGTTACCCCACATGTTTACAGTCATTGGACCAATGTATCTCTTCTATTATACCTGTACGATCCAATTAACTTCAGTGGGGCTGCGCAAGTATATTAGAAGACCACTGACTAGCTGTGTTTAGGATTTAGTATGTTTATTTTGATGGCATGGTGTTTTAAACATGCACTCCTTTAACTATCTGTATGTCATCGCCTGAGACTCAAATTGTGACAGATGACCACTGAAACTCATTTCTATGCAAATCAACCAGATAAATAAAATCAGGGCTTTCTGTGTGAGATGGCCATTTTTATTTATATTTTCTATTCCCTATTTTTGAATGAAGAGCACAAACTATATATCTATTGGAGTGACTTTCTTAATGCTTTATGACTTTATTCTAGGTACTCTGTTTAGGTATAAGAATTATTACAGAAAACTAAATATGTGATGCAGAAATCAGGAATTTTTGATGAACTAAATAGCCTTGCATTAACTTTCTTTGGTTCAGAAGAACAGCATCTTCTGGGATGGAACTACAAGATGCATTTCTTATGGTTAAAAAAATTAGACAGTAGCTTCTGCTCACAAAAATAACTGTTTTACATGTCTGTGGTGTATTTTGCATTCTATTTATGAGGAAGGTGTGGGGAACTAATTTCCACTTGGGTTTGGGTGTTTTAGTACTATAATAATTTTGCTATGCAAAAAAAATGCAATTAGAAGCTACACGTTCCTCCTTTTAGAGTCAAGAATTCTGAGTCTTATGAGCAAACTTCTAATTTTAATTCAAACAAAATATTATGTAATGAGAAACCTTGACATAGTCATTATGGCAACAGAATCTTAAAAAGAAGGAAGAATTTGTATGCATTGGATTACATAAAAAATGGAGTGAATATTGATATAACAGTTCAAAACAAGACCTGTATGTGCTTTCTCAGTGTCATATTGTAGTATTGTGAATGTTGATGTCTGTCCAGTGGGAACAAAATCTACTCTGGCATTACATTGGGTGTATAGTTTTTTCCAAACTGTACTCAACCAGGAAATAATGAGAATACCTTGCATGAAATATTCATTAAAAGAAAAACTGCTAAAAGAAGCTGCTGCAAGGAAAATGTCTCTTCAAATGAAAAGAGAGAAGGTGAGGAAGCCCTTTAGGCTCCCAAGCATCTAAAACGAAATCTTCTGGGCTGTTTAATTAGCGTCTGGACCTGCACCATTGATGACAAAGGGGAGGTTTTGCAGGTGTTCAGTGAGACTAGCTCAGGCTTATATAAATTTTTTGTTCCCAAGTGTATGCAATGGCTATGCAAGTCAAAGAGGAGGAAATGAAGACTGTGTGTCCAGAGAAAAGGAATAATAAACCTAATCAAGTATGTCTGAAATACAGTTTACTTGGTGCAATGATGACAGGCCTGTAATGTAAGGTAATATAAAATGTGCTAACGGCAGCACTTAACATCTGGACATGCAAAGCCACACAAGACTGTAAAGAGGAAGAAATATAGCTCAAAATGGTTCCTGAAGAACAAATAAAGCATTTCTCTGAAAGAAATGTGTCAAGTCCACCTGACAGCCTGCTGTGCTGAGAGGAGATTCTGGTAACTTATGTGAAGTCTTTGGGAAGCTTAACCAAAACTATCCAGAGCTGAGCTTGGAGCTAAGCTCTCTGGGCTTTTCATAAAATGTTAGTCATCAAGCAGAACAAAAATAACATTTATTTTGTTTGTGCTTCTTTTTCTCTATTTTCTGCCCTATGTTAAATAAATTTTTGCTTTTATTTGCGATAATGAATTGATTGTGGAGACTTGCATTAATTTAGGAACAAACCCTATCAAGTCCTTCAGGAGAGAGGAAACTGACTACTGGCCTTAAAGGGAAGCAGAAGTGTAATAATGAACCTGGGCACTTGCTCAAGACTTGCAACATTTTTTCCCAACTTAGTATATACCACTTCTTTGCAGCACAGTGTGGGACTGAAAGGATGTCAAGCATGGTTAATGTATATAAAAATCACTGTAATTTAATACTTAAATTAGCCTGTTAATTTTGATTAATGAATGTTACAGATTTACATTGTATCTTATGATACTATACTTATAGCTAGGTATTATTTTAGGGCCAGATCCTACAGTCATAGCTGAATAAAGACTTCAGGATTTGTTTCTAAGCAAGACAAACAAAAAATTTAAGGTGAGGTGTAATGCCAAACAAAAACGTATACGCGATGAAAGTCTTATGCACCAAATGTCTCTACTAAACAGGGATAAGCAAATATTTTACCTTTTGGAATGCAAAATATCAGGGACTTCCCATTTCCCCAAAGAAGTGTCCATTCACTCATCACAATTCTGTTCTCACTCCTGGTCTTTAGACTTTTCCTATACTTTAGTCCATTTGGAGCCAGAATATAGGGTTAGAACCCCCTAGTCAATGTCTGAAAATACAAGTGGGGCTTAGTCATGTTCTCCCTTCAACCTCTCCTCAGAAGTAGAAGGATTATTTAACTCGTTAGGATAGTTCACAGTAATAACCTTAAAGGAGCCAATGAGTAGAACCACAAAAATTGGCAAGCGTCTGAATGCTTGAAACTAATTTTAACCCTGTTCTTAAAGTGACTGGATTTCAAGTTAGTGGTGTCCCCTTATCACAGTTTATTATTTGTATTCCAATAGTTCCTAAAGCTCCCACCTGAAAATGGAGCCCTATTGTGCTAAGCAGCGAACACCTAGTGCAAGAGAGCCCTGACCCCAAGAGCTTGCACTATAGGAAGGGAGAAGAAGAGGAAATAATATTGACAATGATGTCTGTGACAGATCTTTGGATGGTCAGATCCTTTTGTGAAAGAAGTCTATATAGTACTGCATCTCAATTTACTATCCTAAAAATGCAATGGGCTCACCTATTATTCTTTCACAGCTAGTGAAACTGATGTAATCAGTATAATGGTGCATACTGAGATGGCTAAACTGTTAAACTCAGGGGGGTACATGCAGGGAATTATAATTAGAATATAGTCTTTAAAAACACCCATTTTGGTGATGGGCAGTTCTCTGGGTTTTTTATTCGCAATTAGTTAAGAGTTGGGTAAGTTAAGCGTCTATAGAAAAATCAGGCATAGAATAGTCTTGGAAAGGAAACCACAAAAGATAACTTCGTAAATGTTTAAAATACAGAGGGTAAATTTCATTGCATTCCCATAGGAAGCTGCTGCTAATGCTCTCCTGGACTTGTGTACCTTATCCATGTGCTAGAACAAAATCTTTGCACCTATTTACCAAGGAACTGAGATGAAACAAAATTGCAGTTCTTGTTTATATAAGGAAACAGTTCCAGACTAAAGGACATGCTATTAAACCCCTCCTTGGAAACTTGGAATACTTGAAGGGATTATGATTTCAAAACGGAAATCAAGTGAATATTAAAAAGGAAGATTGGCTAGAAGCAGAGGAGCTGGGGCCTTGTGTTCCATAAACTACACTGTCATTGAAAGGAGCTAATTAAGATCAGATCAGTTCATGTTAACATTACAGCTCACATCCATGATGCTCACAGCCTGGTTGACATACTTTTCAACTGTAAAGTCCTTGGGTAAGAGTTTTAAATGAGAGGTCAGAAAACTAGGTCAGCAACCGTTTTCTTTATTCAGCTGCAACCAAGTATCTGCCTGCCAGCTCCTAAACTTCTTATTCAGTGAGATGGGGCTAAAACTAACACAGTCACTCCTACTAATGCTCTTCTCCCAGTACATGATCATTTTACCTTCTGCCAGACCATGTGGATAGTCGGGACATTTGCACCATATCTCTGACAGTAAGGAAGTCAAATCTTCAACTTCTAATGCAGTTTATTCAATGGATTTGGAGCCTAGAAGAGGCGTCCTCTCAAATTTAGAGAAGCAAGCCTTCAGGAATGAGGTGTGGAGGTAACCTGACTGGCTGTGAGCATAAAAAGGACAGGAACAGGAAGCCTTAATGTGAGAACCAGTGTAAGGCTGTAAAAATGGTAACCATTATTACTTGTATTCCAGTAGCACCTAGAGGCCCCAGCTGAGAGATGGGGTCCATTGTGCAATGCAATGAACTAAAACATAGTTTCTTTCCAAAGGAGGATAATGTAAAGAGAGAATGATTTTTTTTAAAGTGCTTCTGCAGATGCCAACTTAACAATAAAGAACAGTAAATATTGCCTATAATCACAGTATGTGGTGGATTGTCTAAATGATGTATAGGGTGTAAGTTAACCTGAGTGAGTTCTACAGAACTCAGCCTGCTGGGCCTTTATATTGTTTCGGTTTTATCATTGCCTTTTTTTTTAACCACTTAATTTCCTTTAAATGCCCCTCTCTATCTTTACATCATTCATTTTTTTTCTTCCGCAGCTGAAAGAAGTAACATTTTTATTTGAGAAGTGATGATACTAGTTCCTGTGAGTGCCTTCCTCATTTTGAATCTTAAACTATTTTTCATTATTTTTCCCTGTATTCGTTATTTCTATTAGCACTCGTAATGTGCTCTGCGAAAAGAAGGCATCATCCCTGCCCAAGTAGCTTGTAATCTAAAGGAAGACAAATAAACAGACACGGGGTTTGAGGAAAGGGGCCCAACATGCACGCAACTGAATTATATTTTAATTAGGGCATCACTTTTCAGGACTAATCTGTGCTCAAAAATAGGAATGTCTGGTGTTTGATGGCAGTAGTTTTCACAAAAGGAAGTTTTAAGCTTTTGGGATTCAGTTTTCAAAAACAACCATTAATAATACAAGCGCAACTCGGTCAATCTATGTTTTGTGTGTGAAATTAGTCAAATCACATGTTTGTGCACAGAAACATTCAAATTTGTGTGCAAACCATACCAGCACATACACACACACATCAGGTAATTCGCTATCCATCAAGCTGATTTTCTTATGGAAATCTAAGCTTTTGTATGCAAATATATTTGGACATGAATAGAGGATCTTAACTCATTCTGATTTTAAAATGTGAGACTTTATACATACATAGCACTGTGCAAATGATAAGTCCTCCTCCCTCCCCCGCCTGTTTGCACCAATATTTTGCCATTTATTGCAGAGGGCAGATTTTGATAAACACAAAAACAGTTACCGTTAATCTGGCCAACATGATGCATGCCTTGAACTTTCTAATGTGTTGCAGTTTTTCTCTTTGGATGGTAGAGGGCTAAAGGCATCACATGCAATTAATGTATATAAGTCATTTCCTAAGAAGGGAAGAGTGTCTGTGGATGAGGAAGAGGTAGCTGAAGTGTTCAGACCATGACAAGAGCTCCACAAAAGGAAGTGGCTCTGCATGTAAGATGCAGCAGCTGTGAAAGCAGTGCACACGCTTTCTAGCGTACAGTCTTATTTCCACTGGGGCAGTTGTCAAAGGGTTGTGGAAAGTGTCATTTTGTTGTACCATCTATAAACCAGCCCTTTATTGCTGGAGTCTTGTGAAATCTTTCTGGAGCCTTACTGAAAATAGAAGCTTTCACTTCTGTTATCCTGCAAGTTACTTGCATTCCTATGAAAGCAGTGAGACAAGGAAGATGGTTTATTTGAGAATACACATGTGCGCCTATAAAATTCAAGTAGCCCTGTTTTTCTTTCTGGCTGGTTTCATGGAACACCTTCCCTGAGTCTGCCTGCCTGGCCCCTCCCCTTTCTTCATTCTAATTCCTCCTTCAAACTCATTTTTACTATACTACCTCCCACATGTGGATTATTACTTATTTAAAAATAAAATAATGTACAGGTGCCCAAATAACCACATCATTTTATTGCTGGGACCCTCATCCTGCCTGTGCAAGACTGTAAATTCTTCAGGGTAGGGACCATATCTTTTTATTTGTTCTGCAAAGTGTCCCACAAACTTGGGGAAAGGGAGCTGTAAAAATAATTTTATTAATAAAAAATTCAAAATTATTTAAAATGTCTGTAGTTGATGGAACAGGTGTGGACATACAAGTACATATAACACAATGCGAGGGGCCTGCGTATGTATAGCTCAGGGGTGGGCAAACGTTTTGGCCCAAGGGCCACAACTGGGTATAGAAATTGTACGGCAGGCAATGAACGCTCACGAAAATGGGGTTGGGTGCGGGAGGGGGTGAGGGCTGTGGCTGGGAGTGTGGCCTCCGGGATGGGGCCAGAAATGAGGAGTTCAGGGTGCAGGAGGGGGCTCCAGCCTGGGGCAGGGGTTTGGGGCATGGGAGGGGTGAAGGCTCCGGCTGGGGGTTCAGGCTCTGGGGTGGGACTGAGGATGAGGGATTTAGGGTGCAGGAGGGTGCTCCAGGCTGGGACCAATGGGTGGGGGCACCGGAGCATGGCTCAGGGGTGCAGGCTCTGGATGGTGCTTACCTCAAGCAGCTCCCAGAAGCAGCAGCATGTCCCCCCTCCGGCTCCTATGCAGAGGTTCACCCAGGCAGCTCTGCGCGCTGCCACGCCCACTGGCACCACCCCTGTAGCTCCCATTTGGCATGGTTCCTGGCCAGTGAGAGCTGCAGGGGCAGCACTTGAGGCGGAGGCAGCATGCAGAGCAGAGCCTCCTGGCTGCCCCTATGTGTAAGAGCTGATGGTGGAGCATGCTGCTGCTTCTGGGAGCCGTGCAGAGTGGCCCCCTAACCCTACTCCCTGGCTGGAGCAGGGCAAGCCCCAGACCCCACTCCCCAGTGGGAGCTTGGAGGGCTGGATTAAAATAGCTGGTGGGCCGGATGCGGGCCGTGGTTTGCTCAGGGGTGGCTCTAGATATTTCGCCACCCCAAGCACGGCGGCATGCTGCGAGGGGTGCTCTGTCAGTCGCCGGTCCCGCGGCTTCAGTGGACCTCCTGCAGGCGTGCCTGCAGAAGGACCAGCGGACTCTCCACAGGCACGCCTGCGGGAGGTCCACAGGAGCCGCTTGCCGCCCTCCCGGCGACTGGCAGAGCGCCCCCTGTGACATGCCACCCCAAGCACGCACTTGGCATGCTGGGGCCTGGAGCCGACCCTGGGTTTGTCCACCTGTTGTATAGCTTCATGTTTACTAAGCAGGAGCCATATCTACCTAAGCTTTGGATACTCGTTGCCAGGAAGGTGGTAGAAAGTGCTGTGTACATGCTGCATATGAATTTCCAGTTGATGGAAATCACAAGTAGTGATCATAAGTAGTGTGCATCTGGTAATGCCCTTGGAGAGCCAATTCACCAAACAACTAAATTCAGTGTTTTAAGCAATTAAAGAGGTTTGCACAGTATATTGTGCAAGTGACATAACATAGCATGGCATATTATAGTAGTAAGTCAGTAAAAAGGACGTTCAAAAAATAGTGGCCCAACTTTTGCATTAATTTATTCTGCAGTATCTCCATAATGGTACTATAGATTTACACTAGTATAACTCAGCACAGAAATTGGTCTATTTAAAAAAAAAATCTATTCCCTCAGTCTGGTTTCACTAATAGCTTATGTCTCACTGTAATTTTTATCCTAACTATATATATTTGAGACCTTTCTCTTTCTCCATCTTTTTTATTTTTGGTAGGCGGATTCATATTTTCCCTCCAGTGGAATTAAGTTACCCTTTAAGAACTCCTTAAGTTTTAAAAACGAAAAGAGAGTTTCTAAACCCTCCAATTCTGCAGTTTACTGATCCCTAGTGAAATAAATTGGTGAGATTCTGGCTACACTGAAGTCCTTGGCAAAATGTTCATGGAGTTCAGTGGGGCAAGGCTCCATGTGGCTCAGGGGTCTGCATGCCCAGTGTCACTAATAGGATTGTGGGTTTTGTTCCTTAGGTACATTTCAGAATGTTTCCTCTTGGTTTACAATTTGATTTGTAATTATGTTGGCTCCATACCAATCTGGATTCCAAAGAAAAAAAGTGTCTACTAGCTTGTTGTCAGTAGACAACACCTTGACTGTCTGAATTTTGGCATTAAATCTCAGATTACTGCAAAAAAAATATTTTTTGCCCAGAATGTTCTTTACTTAGAAAGCAAAGATGGTGTTTTCCAAAAGAGCACTAGGTGGCACTTGTGATTTGTTCTCATAAGCCTTTGCATTGCAATCACAAGGGACTACATCTATACGGTCACAGTCAACTTATGAAATTATATCATTTATAAATTAGTTTTGATCAATATTTTACCTTGTGTGAGAACAAAATGTAGTTTTACATTTTAAGATATATTCCCAACTCACAGAATATTTTGTTTTTAACCTCTTTGATCGGAACTATAGCTATGAAAATTTAAAGTTAGTGATAACAGCACCAATCTGTCTTTTTGCTTGCTGGTACAGCAACTTGTAAAATGACTCAAGTATAATCTAGACAGGGCCTGATTCTCCACTCAGTCACATAAGTTTTAGGTCAGTGTAACGCCGTCAACCAACCTAAAACTAGTGTAACAAAGTGGAGAATCAGCTCCATAATTTTGTTACAAGAACGGATTCATCGGGAAGGCAGGATACTATTAGCATTTTAAAATATAAATAAAAAACCCTGCATCTATTATTATAGCTAAACTGATAGAAGCAGAACAGAAGGTGAGAATTTAAACCAAGAGCAGATGTTTATTGACATTGTTCAGAAAGAATAAAGGGAAAAAGGAGGGCTGCCATCAGTAAAAATATTCAGATCTAGAAACAGAAACCCATCTCTTAAGGACCCTTAAGAATAATGAAATTGGTTCTGTGATCCAAAGAGCTGGCATGCGTGATCCATTTGATGTCTCTTGCAACCCAAATGTGACGGTGTGTACCTATCCCGCACTGGTTCAGCAGGGATAAACCACACTGTGTGCGTGAAGAGGCTGTGCCCCCTCGCCCCTGCTGGGCATGCTTCAGCTGGAACCTAGATATAAAAGAGAGTAGCTCAGCTCACTCTAGACTGGCTGCTGAAGGGAGTACATGTGTTTGCAGTCTCTCTTTGTGAAGAGCCTACTAGAGCACCAAAACACAGGAGCCAGCTGAGGCTCCACCCGACCCCCAGCTGCCCACCACCACCACCAAAGGAGAGACAGTGGAAGCCTCAAAACTACCAGTCTCGGAAGGAAGGGTAGGAAGTAGCCCAGAGGAACTAGACAATGATCTGGTTACGGAACCAGGGCTAGACTCTGTGTATTTTGGAAGAACCCCTGCTGAGCCTCTGGTGGATTTCCACCCCTGATTCCCTTGCAGACAAGGCCCTAAGTTGGGACCTGGTGGAGTAGGAAGGGCCTGACTACCACCCACCCCAGGTGGCAGCCCACTCTACTCTGGCCATGGGCCCTGCAGTCCCACAGAGGAGGGCAGTTTTACTGATTCTGGCCACTGGGCTGTGCTGTCCTGGGAGTCAGGGCCACTACTGTGATGTGGGCAATTAAGTCACTTGGGCTGCCAAACCCCTACTTTAATTCCCCCACAAACCGGCACTTCTCTGACGAGCGTACCTACCCCACGTCGCCAAATGATTCTAAAAACTTGAAGGGTTAAAATAAAATGCAAAATCACTAAACATGAGAAGCGAGGGGGAGAGGAAGGAACTGTGAAGCATGAGTAGAGCAGTGGAGGAGATGAAGCATGAAGGCATGTGCAAGAGCACAGGAGAAGGATATACCACTAGTATGTACGGAGGCGTGCAGGAAGAGCAAGAGACATGATAGCATGTGCATGGAACAGAGGAACAAAAGAGTTGGAATTAGGAGGAGGAGATGAAATGAACAACAAAAAGAACTGGTCTGATGCGGTTTTCTACCCAAAACAGACAACACAAAAAAGGTATAGTAATTGCAAAGTAATGTTTAACCGCACATGTACAAATTCATTAAATGAGAGACGTGCTTTCCTAAATGTTGTAAGCTGCTGCTTTTTCCATAGGGATATACTGTGCTCACAAATAGAATCATGATAAGCAAGGGAGATCGATTAAAGTCTGGTCAATAGTGAAAAGGTTTCAACATACACCATTCAAAAACTCATGATATGTAGGTATCAAAAGTGGCTTTGGTTTTCCAAATGAATCAGTTTGTGACCAGCTGGCATGCTAGTCACGTCATGCAGATTTCTTATAAAAAAGACAGTTTATTTTATGCAACTTACCTGGTGCAAGTTTCTTTAGCAAAGTCAGAGAGGGCCTGCAAGCAGTGTTTGACAACTAGAGTTACAACTGCTAATCTTATTCCATTTCTTTCTTTTGATAGAATCAAAATGAATTTAATTTTCTCACAATAACTATGGATAACAACTCTTAAATGAGTGCAGACGTGATGGAAAGATACAACACTCACAATACCAGTAACTGTCTGTGTACAGGAAAATGAATGAATGTGGCTTTACATGGAAACTAGCCAGAACTCACATTTCCTTCCATCATATGGTGGGTCCTCAGCTAATTCAAAATAAACATATACAATGTATAATAACTACAATGTCTATATGCTGTTTATACTACTGTATAAACTAATGCTACTCAAATGTGCAGCTATTTCTAACTCATAACATAAAACTGGAAGACAAAAGCTTTTTAATTTTAAATAACAAATCCCTAGATTAAGCACTCATAAAGAAGTATGTTAGAACAGTGAAGTTTAAAATACTACTTGACAGGGCCACTATTTCTTTTGGCATTTTTTTACCGTGCAGTTTGACACATTCACACAGTGTTGAGGGGCAGTCTAGGGTTTGTACTTTGACTTGTCAAGCTGATTTGTTTGCTGTGATAGCTTTCCAGAAGCTGTCACCTCTGTGCCAATGATCAAGCTGCTTTTTTCACAATATCTTTGCATTGCTTTTTCAATCTCCCTCATAAACTTTTAGGCCAAATCCTGGTCCTACTGAAATCATTGGGAGTTTTGCTACTGACTTCACTGAGACCTCTCTGTGATCCTTATACATTATACTCTGCAAGGAGCGGGGGTGAATTTCCCCCTGTATAACATTTTCTTTTGATGCCTAGTGCCTTACAAGAAGAGGATGTTTCCATTTCAGTAAAGCTGTCCTTGCAGAAGCATTGCTACCATTCTGGTTTGCAGAATTTCATGAAGATTTGTCTCTTGTCATTTGACACAGAAGATTGAAGATTATAATGATTATATTTACCAGCTCTTTGATACGCCAGTGCTGATGAACAGCCACCTCAAAGTATCCGTTGGTGGCCTCAGAGCAGTCCTGCACATAGCCTCTCACTCAGTTTCGCTTCTTGGATCCCCCAAATAAACTCCACACACAGTTTTACCAGCCCTCTTTAGGGTCTGATTTTATTATCTTAAAGCTCAACAGTAAACAACCCCCCCGCCCCCTCCCAGTACAGTCCAAACTTCCCATGTTCAGTCAGAGACCTTCCTGCCTTAGTAGGCTTCCCTCACCCCTTCCTAGCTGGAGCAATTCCCCTGCTCTCAGAGTATTCCATCAAGAAGCCTCTCCCACTCTTTGTAGTCTCACTATAGCCCCTCCACCACCTCACTGGGGGCTCCTTCTCCTCGTCATAGGAAATTGCTTCATTCCTCTCAGGTGCGGCTCATTCTGCAGTCAGGGTTGGCTTGGCCTCAGACTCTCCAGGGCAAACAACCCTGTTACATCCAGCAACATGTGTCTATGTTTCAGATATAAAATAAGGTGAAAGTCATCATAGGCTGTAAACATGGACTTCAAGCTTTTGTATGATCCTGTGATGGTTCCAGATTTGATGTTCCAATCTGCCTGATAGAAAATATCAATTTGATTCTGGTACCCAATTTAGACACCACAATGACTAGTACTATTGTAAAACGCTAGACAAGCAGATGGGTAACATGGTCAATGAGGACAAAGTTTGACAAAGGTAAAGAGGATAATCAAAGTAAATCTGCATCTTCATTGTATTTGAGGTCATTGATGTGATGCTAGGTCTTAAAAGCTTATGAGTTATGTTGTTCCAGTTTGTCTGTTATGGCTTGTTTTTTCAGCTGGGTAGTAAGTCTATAGTTTTATAGCTGTCTTGGCAAAACTATAGGTGATAAACTGGATGTCATATGGCATATGTGCAATAAGAGCACTGTCATCCACATAGAGAAGTTCCTATACAATATCTTCATTTACTTTTGGTAAGTGTGTTCCATTTTTACTACATTTCCCCCCTACAACTGGTAGTGTTTTGAAGAGAAATTTCAGGCAGTCTTTTAATCTGTTAATTTTAAAGTGCTTGCCAGATCAATGTTTAATACAAATGCCTGGTGTGACATGTCAGTTGGCATCATCAGTCTATTGCTGTGCAGAAGAAACCAAAGACACTTAATATCAAAACATATCCCTGCTAGATTCCGTTTGCTATTACAAAATAGATCCAAGAGAATTTTTTCTACAATTACTCCAGCTTATTCTATCATGCAGTTGGAGAGTGACATGCATTAATATTTCTGCACAGGAATTTCCAGTCAGCTTTCTAAAGTTAGCAATGGCAGCATACAGGTCCCAGTCTTGTTCACTATATTTTTCCTGTAAGCAACAAGCAACATGATAGTAGTGCTTCTTTTTGCTTTAAAGTTACAAGACCCAACTCTCTGCTGGCATAAACCCATTGCCTTCAACAAGTTTGCACAGAACTTTGGGGTTCTGTCAATAACAAAGTAGCACTTGAGTAAGTATCTTTCTTGAGTAAGTAACTGAGAGAAAGAAGATTACGTAAAAGGTGCTATACTCTTCTTTCCATTGTGTCTACAGTTGCTAAAAACAGCTGTATCCATAGGTCTCTAGGTGTTCCATGTTGTTCTAAAATAAATGAACAGCTGGCTGGAAATTACACTGCTACTATATTGGTAGTGATCCAGGTGTATTTCATCCAGATTTGTTTGTGTGTACCATAATTCCCACTGGCTGCTCATCTCCTTCCAAAAGTAGTGATATCCCTGTCTTCCTGCAAAGGTCAATCGTTGTAATACTCTACTGGGAGCTTATTTTGTGATGTTCAGTGATGTTGTAGGCAGGGGTAGCAGCACCGCCCATTATTAAGATTGCCTGACACTAACTACTATCAGCATTGGCAGCAAGTACCTAGGGCTAGAGGTGGCTCCAGTCACCGTAAATCCAGCTCCACTGGTGAAACACTGATGTGCACCATGTAATTCTGTGATGGCTCCTCAAGCCTCCTCCTTGCAAACCAATGGGCCAGAGCAAGGAGCCAGGCCTAAGCTAGCACCACGGGACAGGAGCAGAGCCACCACTGCCCAGGATGAGTGCTGGATGGGCCCGCACCCCAGGCCTCCCCTCTGCACTAGGCTGGGATAGATCTGGGCACAGACCCCCACAAACAATATTTTCATCCTCCATCTGTGTTTAGAGATCCCTGCTTTCAGCTGCTTAGAACTTCACCAAACTTTAGCTGTTTACCTGAAGTTTTCCATGCTGGGTGTCTGCCTCAGGCTACAATTTTATTCGTATTTTTTAAAATCTCAGCCAAAACTGTTGAGCAAGTTCTGAGAATGAGGCTTGGGGAAAATACATTGTTTTGCCCATATTAAAATGTTTGTTTTTGAAACTTTCTTTGAAAAGTTTTAGGGCCTTTGACCTCTCCAGCACGGCTCCAAACTTTTACAGGGTGCAGGTAAATATAACCCTGATGTTCTCTTATGAATGCTACATCCTCATCAGAGAATGATTCAACATCCTCCAGCTCTGAGCTACCAGGACTCAAAAGGGACTTCAAAAGGGATCAGGACTCAAAAGGGCTACCCTGTAATGGCAGCTCCAGGCTGGGGTGGGACCAGGCACTGGAACTGATAACAAAGAGCTTGTCTCTCCTTTGCTCTTGATGACACTCTCATCCCTACCCCCAGGCTCAGCCAGTGCGGAGGAAGCTGTCTGACTGGGATGCAGAGGGGACAAAAGCCAGACCTGGTGTGAGGAAAGGAAAAGGAGAAGACTGGATAAGGCTTCTGGTGAGAATGGAGTGGTAGGAGGGTGAAGAGAAGAAATGTGCCTGAGAGGTTGACATTGGTTGGACAAGGAGACTGGGATGGGGAGTTAGGGTGCAGAGCGAGGAACTAGCAGGTCAGGGAGACTGGGAGCTGTGGGGGAGATTAGAGTTGGGAGCCACTGAGAGAAGTTGGGTAGGGGGATGGCTGGGAGACAGTTAGCTGTGGGAGGAATACTGAGATTAGATGAGGCACTGGGGTGAGAGGACTAGACTGAGACTGGCTGGGCAAAGAGACTGAAACAAAACTCTGGGTCAAGGGAGACTGAAACTGGGGAGGGAGACTATGGCAGGATGAAGGTGAGAAACAGATCAGACAAGGAGCCAGGAGGGAGGAACTCTTGACTTACAGCTGAGCAAAGAGACTGGAGACAAGGATTTGAGGCAGGAGGGAGAGACTAGGAGTGGTTGTGCAAAGAGACTGGAAGTGGGATGAGAAGCCTGAGTATTGGAGACTGGGTCTGAGTAGGCCAAGAGAAGGGGACTGAGACAAGGAGCCAGGAGGAGACGGGGAAAAGAGCAGGATTTGGACAAGGACAGATTGGAGGAGACAGGGTAGAGGGGGTCAAGTTTGGAGTCCTGGGCAGAAAAGTCTGTGACCATTACAGCACACTCTCCTCCAGAGCCTATCAGTTATTCCATTGGCTCAAGTGGCAGAGGTCTACACAGTGAATCTAAAGGTTTTAAATCTGCTGACAGAATTTTGAGGGAAGGGGAGTTCACTTTGCTTTTTTAAAAATTTAGGATATTTCAATTTTGTGTATGTGAATGGGTGGGTAAGTGAAAGAACTAAGGCTGTCGATTAATCACAGTTAACTCGCGATTAATTCAAAAAAATTAACTGTGATTAAAAACATTAATCATGATTTATCACACTGTTAAACAATAGAATGCCAATTGAAATGTATTAAATATTTTTGGATGTTTGTCTACATTTTCAAATATATTTATTTCTATTACAACACAGAATACAAAGTGTACAGTGCTTACTTTATATTATTTTTATTACAAATATTTGCACTGTAAAAATGATAAAAGAAATAGTATTTTTCAGTTCACCTCATACAAGTGCTGTAGTACAATCTATTTATAATGAAAGTTGAATGTACAAATGTAGAATTATGTACAAAAAATAACTGCAATCAAAAATAAAACAATGTATAACTGTAGACCCTACAAATCCACTTAAAGTAGTGAAATACCAATGGGCCTCTGCGTCACACAGTGACTGTAGGATTAGATAGGTAAATAAATGGATTTTAGCAGTCAGGGGAAGGCCTTGGAAATAATGTGCTTAAAAGTTAGAAAAAACTGTAACTGAAGAGAAGTTGTAAAAATGCTGAGCTCAGAATGTGGCTGATAAGAAAAGAGGGACCTCTAATTATCACAGACGGTTCCAACTAGTTTGAACAATAAAGAAGGGTTGTGTATTTTGAGTCAGTAATTACTTTAACATACCAATGTTACCTTGAAGCTGTACCTGGTTATACACAAGCTTCAGCTGAAGGAATATTGGTCAGCAGCTAGGAAGAAGTATGGTAAAGATTTAAAAAGAAGAAAAAAAAAGACTTGGAAAAAGGGAACCCAGTCAGAAATCTTATCTACCTCAGGCCTAAGAACAGAGCCTAGCCCTAACCTGCTAAAATTAGCAATTGGCAATGACATCATTTTTTTGTTAAAGGGTAGAAAAGGGTGAGCTCTTAGATGGCTCATCACTAGTATCTGGCTGACCAAACTGGAGCCAGTCAGCATAGGTTGTATAGCTGTAGTAACTGCTTATCTTTTAGGCTTTTAAACATGTTTAGAGCAATTACATAAATATTTGGATTTAATGAAGGAATTTATGGTTAAATTAGTGTCTGGCAGTACCCTCTATTAGTATTGGCAACAGTTCCAGTAGTGACCTGTTCTCTTAATTATTTACCACTCTCCCAATTTTTATATCATCCAAAAACTTTATTAGTGGCTTTTTTTTTTAAATTCTTCCAGGTAATTGATGACATTGCCTAGTGTAGGCTGTGGGACCCCACTAGAAACACACCCATTCAATGATGATTACATTTTAAGACCTATCAGTTAGCCAGATTTTAAACCATTTAATGTGTGCCATGTTAATTTTATATCATTCTAGTTTTTTAATCAAATTGTTGTTACCAAGTCAAATGCTTTACAGAAGTCTATTACATCAACACTACTAACTAAACTTGTAATCTCATCTAAAAAAACATATTGTTAGTTTGACAGCGTCTAGTTTCCATAAACTCATGCTGACTGGCATAAATTATATTACCCTCTCTTTATTATCAAGCCCTCTATCAGCTACTCCATTATCTTGCCTGAGATCAATGTCTTACTGACAAACCTATAGTTACCCAGGTCATCTCATTTATCCTTTTTAAATATTGGCACATTACCTTTCTTCCAGTCTTCTGGAACTTCCCAAGTGTTCCAAGACATATTGAAAATCAACATTAAGGTCCAACTCTTCTAAAGGTCTTGGATGAAAGGTATGTGGGCCTACTGATTTTAAACATGTTTAAGTGTTGTAGCTGTTTTTTAATATTGTCCCAATGTAGTGGACTGAGAGTGCTATCACATCATATGATATGACTACACCTATTTCACCCCCCAAATACAAAACAGAAATATTTATTGAATACTTCTGCTTCTTCTGCATTATTATTGATAATTCTACCATTTTCATCCAGTAATGAACCAAAGCAATTGTTAGGAATATTTTTTCCCTAATATTGAAAAAAAAAGCTCTTCTTGTCCTTCACTCTGTTGGCCATAGATTTCTCCTTGCTTCCCTTAGCTATCAATTTTCTACAATTCCTAGCTTCTGTTTTATATTCATTACTATCAAATTCCCTTGTCTTCAATTGTTATGTTTCTTTTTTATAGAGACGTTCACTTCCCCACTAAACCAGGTTCATTTTTAAACCAATATAGCCGCATTCCTCGATTGTGGATTTTTGGGCATCTAGTAAAGTGTTCTTAAACAATTCCCAATTATTCACATTTCTCTGATTAACAATTGTTTTCACCTTTGTGAAATATGGTACTCTTAAATTTCTCTCTGTGTGTGTGTGTATATATATATAATATACTGGTCTAGACTTTATTCTTTTTGCACATTATAAATGTGATCAAGTCATGATGAATATGATAAATATGATCAAGTCTTATTATTGCAAGATCACCTTCACTGAAGGTGTCTTCCACCTTCAAATTCTCAACTAGTTCCATCCTATTTGTCAATCAAATCTAGAATAGCCTCTCCCCCTTTCTCTGCCTTCTCTAATAAAAAGTTGTCTGATAGGGGCTCCCCTGAGACCTATATAGCAAACACATGAGCTTGGGCATCCCTTGATGGAGTTGTGTGCAAGGGGAGGGAGGCAGGAAGCACCTAGAACTGTGAACAAAGAAAGGAATGCATCAGAGAAATAGCTGACTCCAAGTCAACTTTTCCAACTAATTGAAGCAACCCACTACACCCACGGCCGGTACAAGGAAGTTTCGCGCCCTAGGCAAAACTTCCATCTTGCGCCCCCCCCAGCCCTGCAGCAGCTCCTCGCCCTGAAGTGTGCCCGCCGCCCCTGCGGCAGCTCCCCTCCCCCTGGCCCAAGAAGCCCTGTGGTACCTCCCCACCCCAGCTCACCTCTGCTCCGCATCCTCCCCGAGCACGCTGTCCTGCTCTAATTCTCCTCCCAGGCTTGCGGTGCCAAACAGCTGATTGGAGCTGCAAGCCTGGGAGGCGGGAGAAGTGAAGTAGCAACTGCGCAGTGGAACCCCTGGGCTGGTGGTGGCACGCTGACCCAGGCATGGGTGGCAAGTTTGTAGAAATTTTGGTGGTGCCCAGCACCTGTCCCCCAAACTCCAACCCCACTTGCCTAAGGCTCTGGGAGGAGTTTTGGGGGAGAGCTCTGGGGTACAGGCCCTGAGCTGGGGACTAGGGTGCAGGAGGGGTGCAGGCTTTGGGATGGAGTTTGGGTGCTGGGTGCAGGCTCCGGGCTGGGGCAGGAGGTGGGTGTGCAGGAGGAGGTGAGGGGTGCAGGCTTTGGGATGGAGTTTGGGTGCAGGCTGGGGGTGGGGGTGTAGGAAAGGGTGAGGGGTGCAGGCTCTGGGATGGAGTTTGGGGGTGGGAAGGAGCGTGTGGGAAAGGGGAGGTGGTGCATGCTCTGGGAGGGAGTGCATGCTCTGGGAGGGAGTTTGGGGGTGGGAAGGAGTGTGTGGGAAAGGGGAGGTGGTGCACACTCTGGGAGGGAGTGCATGCTCTGGGAGGGAGTTTGGGGATAGGAGGGAGTGCAGGGGGATGAGGGTTGGGGCTGAGGATGAGGGGTTCATGCTGCAGGGGGGCTCAGGGTTGGGGAAGAGCATTAGGGGGCAGGAGGATGAGGGTTGGGGCTGAGGATGAGGGGTTCATGATGTGGGGGGCTCAGGGCTGAGGCAGAGGATTAGGGTGTGGGGGGCTCAGGGCTGAGGCAGAGGATTAGGGTGTTGGAGAGACTCAGGGCGAGGGCGGAAGCACAGGGTAAGGGCAGCCTGCCCTGCCAGTAGGAGGTGGGGGGCACTAGGACGCTGGGACAGCAGACAGCAGTTCTGCCGGAAGCCGCTCCACTCCGGCAACAGAAGCAGGCAGGGGAGAGGTGCTGCGCTGCTTTCTGTGAGGCACGGAATCGGCGGGCCGTGTGTGTGGGGGGGATACGCGGGGGTCGGGGCCGGGGCCCGATCCAAGCAGGGCCGCGGGAGACTGAGCTCCAAATATTGCTGGAGCAGGGCCCCCAGCCCTGAATATTGCTGGTGCTCGAGCACCGCAAACATATAGAACCTGCCCCCTATAAACCCTGGGCTGCCCGCTGCCGCGGCGGTGCCCTGACCCAGGGGACACCCTGGGCTGCCGGCTGTGGATGCTGCCGGCAGCTCCGAGTCCCTCTCGATCCCAGCGGCAGCGACCACTCAACCACTTAAAAAAAAATTGAGGGGCGCTTTTTTGGTGCCCCCAAATTTTGGCACCCTAGGCAACCGCCTAGTCTGCCTAAATGGTTGGACCGGGCCCTGACTACACCCTCAAATTTTGGCTAACAGCTCAAGTAAAAAAAGGATAACAATACTGTATTCTCTGTCCGGTAGTACTTTCTGCTACATTATTGACATCGGTGATGCAATGGTCATCTGTACAGTATTTAATTAGTATTGTACTGAGGACAATGTGTTATTTTTCTCACTGTGTATTCTATAATTAGTTGAGTTAAAGAACTAGTTTAACATGTTAAAAGCATGCTGCCTTGTCTACATGAGGTTGTTAACGTGCTTAGCTAACATCTTCCAAGTCCTAGTCTAGACAAGGCCTTCCTATGCTAGGGAGCAGGGGTTTGAGGATGGTCCTTAAACAATGTTCCCACTAGTGAAGCTAACTCACCTCCCTCCCCGCCACTAATTTTTTTTTGTTATTCCCTTCCCACTTTTTTCCATTTGTGAGCATCTCTTCTGAGTTTGGTGTTCTCTCATTAGCTTCTCCTCTTTGTTGTCCTGCCTCTTCATTTTTTTTATCCTCCTTCCATTTCTGTTTCTCCCCTTTTCTGTTTTGTTTTTTCTCCCCCAGGCTGATCATACACATAGCACATTATTGCAAAAGGAACAGAATGAAATTGACGTGATCTGACACTGTTTCACTCTGCTGCTTCTGTTGGAGATGCTCTGTGTGCGGGAGCATCAATGACACAGGCCAATACAATTATCTGCTGCCGGGAACAGAGGAAAGATAGACAAGCAGTGTCCTCAAAATCAGTACTGAACCAGTCACCTCGCGTGGTGCAACAGAGCACTGTGTTGCTGAAGGTGCTGCTTTGAGACAACTTATACTTAATGGAAGATTTCACAGCAATTTACACAAGAGTAAGGGTCCTAACACTGGTGTCCTGTCCACTGGTATTTATGTTCTATCTAAATTCCCCTATAGTTTCAAATTGAGAAACTACTTTTCTCTTTCTGTTGTGTGGTGTTACTGACCCAGAATATCTACCATGTTTCATCCTAGAAGTGGTGCATTTGTCCCTCCATCATTTAGTCTGTAAAGGGTTTTCAGTCCAGTCAGGAAGAAAGATGTTTTATAAGTGCAAATTATTATTTCTTGTATGTCCTTATTGTTTATTTTTCTGTTGTTGATATTCAAGGGGTATCAATCATAAAATACTTGTTTTCATAAGTCTGTATTCTAAGTAGAAATCTGATTTTTTCCCATTTCATTTATTCTTTTCTCCTCTCTTATCTTTTTTTTTTCTTTCAGTGGTGCTTAAGACTGTCACATCCCAGATGAATTGTGTTCAACCTTTTTACCAACTTGTGATCTCTTACTGAACTTTAAAATATGGAAGTTGAAGTTATATTACTATCAATGTTTTCTTTTATCTCCACTCCTCCTTTAATGGTGTTCCCCACAATACCTCAAAAACAGAAGTGTTAAGACTCAGGATAGGAGCACTTTCCTGGATTTAGGGATGTGCATCTGACTACCATGCTCCAAACAGAAGGAACACCCCCACCACTGAGACAATCCCTTATGGTAGCTACTGGTGAGGTGGGAAAGATTATGCAGTGCCACTTTAAAGTCTCCTGCAATTCCTTTTCCAAACATTTTTGTTCCTTCAATGCCCCCTTCGGTTTTGGTTAAGGGCTTTTATATCTCTTTTTTTACATAAATCTTTTCATTATCCTTGCCCTAAGTATTCTGTTCATGTTATTTCTCCCCTCCCGCCTTCTTAAAATATAACATCCTATTTGTTCCCTTCAACTTCCCATATAGATTTGATAGATTGAGGGGTATAAGAGCCAAGACTGACCCATTTGGGGGAGAGAATTTTTGACAAAAAGTAAAGTTTCTTTTTAAGTTGTCTGTCATGTGTCCATCCTTTTTCTTCTGCAATTGCTGGTGCTCAGTCTCTTTCTTTGTTTTCCTCTCTGGTTTAGCTACATGCCAAAAGCTTGTATTAAGTCTTTTTCTTGTGTGTGAGATTCTTGTTTATTTAGTTTAAGTCCCCAGGTTTGGTTTGGTTTTTTAATTGACTCCCTGAAGAAACTATGAAAACTCCCCTGCCTGTAAGTTCCACTGTCCCAGTTAGGAGGGCTAATGGCACAGATATGTGTGTCTCAAGTGTTCAGAACACAGAAAACAAGCTGTTTTGGGCTTTGAGCTTTTGGAAGTCCTATATACAGAGATTGCCTTCTTTGTAGAACTTCTCTTTCATTTTAAAGTTCTTGTTCCCGTTCAGACAGATGGCAGTGATATCAGAGCAGAAGCAACACATGACTTAGTTCCTTCCTGCTCACCCACCAGCAAGCCGTGTGGAAAATGGGTAAGTCATGACCTGATTTCTCCTTCCTCCAATAGTGGGTTAAGAAGAGGCAACTTAAAGTCTGATTCCCCTTTCCAGCAGCAAGAGAATCACGACTATTGATTCTAAATACCCAATTTAAGTTATCATGTAGGGCATAATTAATTATAAGGCCAGCCTTTGCAGGTTATATATTAACAAAGTTTGGAAACTCAAGACTCTAGTTAAATTACTAGAACATTCATAGGATGTGCTAAACAAGTGACAACAAATATAGAAAACTATCACCTCCTGACTGATCTCTCTTAGTTCTATGATAACTGTCTCTTTCTGTTATTGTGGAACATTACATGGGTAATGTTTAATTTCTAGTTTTGTTTCTTTTCTAAGTAAACTAGAACTAAAGTAGCAAATTCACTTTAAAAGTTTCCACCTCTATGCCCTGCTGTTAGTGTTTGAAGATTTAGAGGTGGGGCTCCTAGCATCTACATTTTATATACACACTGGCCCTATCCATGGCTGTATATACATAGATTCCATAGGCATATAGCCCCTGGAGCGTTTGTCCCCGGACTCTGTGGGCTTATAGAGCCAAAGCTTTGTGGGCCTGAGATCTGGTTCACGATGTGAAATGTGTCACCTGCTCATGCACCACTGTGACACTATTAAGGGAATGATACAGCAAGTTTCTCAGAGAAAGGCCCACTCCCTACTCCTTCAGGCTTCCAAGAATTGATTCCAAAAGCTGTTGAGAACTAACACCCAAAGATGGAGTCTCTCTCAGCCTTGGGAGAATAGGGGGCCAGAATCTACAACCCCTTCTTTCCTCCCAAGGCTGTGAGCAGCTCTGTTCCTTCTAATAATGAAAAGCGACTCTGGCTCATTTGGGGGAGGTCATTGCTCTGCTCTGTGAGGTCACAGGGAATGAGGTGGGGAGGCTGAGGGCAGGTCCTTTGTCCACCTTCCCCCCCTTTGAGATAGGATTTTGGAAGGGGTGGGTCAGGGCCAAGACTTGAGATCAGATCTATAGTTCCCATCCCCCTTGTGCAAGGAAATGCAGGGATAAGGTCTGAGGCCTCCCTTTCCCTCTCCAAGAGACGTTGAGGTGCATGATAAAGCTACAACCCCCCAGACTAAGGAAACTTGGGGACACATCCATAGCCCCCCAATAGTAAGGATAGGAGGGGACAGCTCTGCAGCCCCATCATAAGGAGGCGGGGATAAGTCTGTAACCCCTCCCTCCAGCAGGCGTGCTGGGGAGATAGACCCATACCCCCAAGGAGCTGGGGGGGTGTCTGTGACACCCCCCCCCCCATCTGAGAGAGGAGCTGGAGGCTGCTCTGTGTCCCCCCTCCCAGGAGCCGCTCCCTGAGACAGAGAGGGCAGGTCCCGTGGGCAGTAGCCCACCGAGCGCCGCCATCTTGAAGGCTGCCGGCCCCCTCCCCGCTCCCGGCTCAGCAGCAGCGCGGACTGGCGGCGATGCGCGCCCTGCTCCCCCTCCCCCGGCTGGGGCTGGCGCCTGGCTGCACCCGACGCAGGGCGGGCACTTCGACTCGGGCGCCTCCTCTGTGGGGCCGGGCCCTGGCGCGCGTGGGAGCTGCCGAGGGACCTGGGGCGGCAGCGCCGCGCCTCGCGCTCCATGGGGCTGAGCTGGAGACGGGCCCCAGCCTGCGGCGGCCAAGTCCTGCGCCCGGCAGAGGCAGCGAAGGGCACCTCGCAGAGCAGAGAAGGCCCGGGGCAGCGGCCGGTGGCCGGGCACTGAGGGGGCCCCAGCACCCAGGGGCTCCGGAGCCGGCATGTGCGGTCCCGCGCTGGGGCTGTGACCGTCGCGGGGAGATCTCCCGAAATCAGTATGTCCTGGGGGGCGGTCAGGCGCGTGCAGAGGGGTGTCAGCCGGTCCCTGCGCCACTGTGCTCTGCCTTACGTAAGGCTGCGCTGGACGCGGTGTGGGTGTTTCATCTCATTGCTGGGCACAGCGAGATCGTCTGTGCGGATGCCTGGGCTGTTTCACGGGAAGGAGAATTTGTGCTTGTTTTTAGCTGCCTAACTTCTGCAACACCTAACAACTGTGGCTGCAGTAGGCGCTTTGCAGTGTGTGTGTGAGAGAGAGATTATCTGTGTGTAATTTACCTGTTAATATTCACTCAGAGCTATCCAACACATCGTATTTACTGGGAAACATCATCTCCTTCCAAAACTAGTGTTGGTTACAGGGTGTTTTCAGTGTTGTTCTAAACACCTCTGGTACAGTTTGCCACTGGCTGATTGTGTAGGGGCCGAATCGGTGTTTCATTGGTCTTTGCGTTGACTTGTTTATTTTTTTGCATCAGTTATTTTCATACTTCACTTGGTCTATTTTGACATGTATCTGCTGTGTATATCTGTTAAAGTAGTTTTAGTTTAAAGTAACACACCACCAAATTAAACAATTAGGAAACCCATCTAGCCTTCCTTTTCCTTTTCATCTTCCAGCTTTTTCCTCAAGTCTGTTGTCATACAGCACCGTGCAATTAGTTTTGTACTTCTCAAACACAGACATTTCCCGATCATGAATATGCTTACTCAGACACAGAAGGAGCATAGTAGGCACTCAGAGAAAATAAATATGAAGTACCAATAATAAGGCTTTGCTTTTCACTGTATGTTTAAAATAATTTAATAAAAGTGAGTGATTGTATCTTAGATGATCTTACAAGTGGGAAAACTGAGGCACTGAAGGTTTTTTGTTCCTTTTAAAGGGATGCTGAATCTAAAAATCTCACTTCTGTGTGGAAAATGTTTTACTGACTGTTATGGCATCAAAGATCACATCTACAAATAAAACATCAAATTACTATAACTAAAAGAGAGTAGGGGGAATATTTTTCTTTTCTTGTTTACTTTGTGCAATTGGCAACATTTCTGCATATTGTCAGGGCTTTTCTACACACAGAATTTACACCCATTTAACTTACTTAGGGCTCGTCCAGACTAGGGGAGGAAAATCAATCTTAGATACGCAACTTCAGCTACGTGAATAACGTAGCTGAAGTCGAATATCTAAGATCGAATTACTCTCCTGTCCAGATGGCGCGGGATCGATGTCCGCGGCTCTCCGTGTCGATTCCGGAACTCTGTTGGGGTTGGTGGAGTTCCGGAATCGATATAAGCGCGCTCGGGGATCGATATATCGCGTCTAAGACGCGATATGTCGATCCCCGAGCAATCGATTTTAACCCGCCGATACGGCGGGGTAGTCTGGACGTGGGCTTAGTTGGAAGCCACACCTTTTAGTTATATCAGTGATAATTTGTATGTAGACCAGGGCCTTCATTTCATTGCTTCTTTTGTGTAGTCAGTTTTCTTAGTAGTTGTTGTTTCTGTAGCATCTAGGCACTTTCACACAGTAACAGTGCAGGGAAAAAATTAAAAATAGGAAATATTTTAAAACCCTAAACAATGTGGAGGGGGACAAAGGAGAAGGTTTGGTACCTGAAACTACTTTTAGAATTGACTAGATTTCAGACTAATGGTGTCCCTTTTCAGTGATTTGCCCAAGGTTACACTATTGCTCTTCATTTATTCTCCCTAGGCTAGAAGACAGAATGGCAATGTACAGGAGTGGGATCTGTACCAATCATTTCTCACCATTACAGTATCTTTTAATTTAAAGCACTATGGTGATGCAATTAACTTCCTCTTTTTGGTGATTTTATTACTCTAGCCAATTTTAAAAGTGGTCAAACCTATTCAGTATTCTTCTAATGTGAGCACCTGAGATGAGAACTCTTTCATGATAGATGTTGCCCCTTCTTTCAAGGTTTCCACTTAAATGAGTTTGTCCAACAGAACTATAATGTGTTCATCACCATCAGGACATCATTATATTGCAGCATGTTGTAAATGAGGTGATCTGCTCTGTGAGAATGATCTCAGGATCCATTAACAATTTACAGAATCTCTCCAACAAAATCAGCATTTTTCTGGTAGAGAGTCCCTCTGGGAATTTTGGGGAGGGTCAGTAAGAAGAATTTTTGGGCATTTCCTTTAAAAGTGGAGGGAAGAGTGAAGGGGATCTTCATGCACAAGAGGTGGAACCAGCTGCTTGTGCTAGGGTTTAGGCATAGTTGCCAGTATTTAGAAGCAGCAAAGAATCCTGTGGCACCTTATAGACTAACAGACGTTTTGGAGCATGAGCTTTCGTGGGTGAATACCCACTTCCTCAGATGCATGTAGTGGAAATTTCCAGGGGCAGGTATATATATGCTAGCAAGCAAGCTAGAGATAACGAGGTCAGTTCAATAAGGGAGGATGAGGCCCTGTTCTAGCAGTTGAGGTGTGAAAACCAAGAGAGGAGAAACTGGTTCTGTAGTTGGCAAGCCATTCACAGTCTTTGTTCAATCCTGAGCTGATGGTGTCAAATTTGCAGATGAACTGAAGCTCAGCAGTTTCTCTTTGAAGTCTGGTCCTGAGGTTTTTTTGCTGCAGGATGGCCACCTAAAGGTCTGCTATAGTGTGGCCAGGGAGGTTGAAGTGCTCTCCTACAGGTTTTTGTATATTGCCATTCCTAATGTCTGATTTGTGTCTATTTATCCTTTTCCGTAGAGACTGTCCAGTTTGGCCGATGTACATAGCAGAGGGGCATTGCTGGCATATGATGGCATATATTATTTAGAAGAGTGTTCTAGGGTACCCAGATTGGCGGGTAGCGATCGATCTATCGGGGATTGATTTATCGCATGTAGTGTAGACGTGATAAATGGATCCCCAATCGCTCTCCCGACTGCTGAACTCCAGCTCGGCGAGAGGCAGAAGCAAAGTTGACGGGGGAGCCGCAGCAATCGACCCCGTGCTGTGAGGACACAAGGTAAGTCGAACTAAGATACATTGACTTCAGCTACGCTATTCTCATAGCTGAAGTTGCATATCTTGGATCGATTTCCCCCCCCACACACACACACCCTCCCGGTGTAGACCAGGCCACGAAACAGTACTGTGATCAAAGCAGGGATCTGGGAGTTGCTCTAATTGCTAGCAACTGGAGAGTTTGGTTTGTGTTTTGGTAAATGTTAGTGCTTTACAAATACTTATCAATACACCCACCACTCATGTGAAAAGGTAGCTAAGTAAGTTTTATTGTCTCCGTTTTACGGATAGGGTACTAAGTTAGTGTTAGAGTGGGGGTTTAGAATGCAGTAGGTCCTTATGCTCTGCTGCTTTTTAGTCCACTACTAGACCAGACTTCCTCTTGTTGTTGAGCTATCCCTCCTTGTGACCAGTGGCTACAGTGCAGCTGTCCGTAGCACAAATGGCAGCCTAGGCAGTACTCTCTCAAAGAGTCATGAATTAGTCAGCAGGTCCTCAAAAATAGGTGCATTTGTGACTAACTTCTCCTTCACCTTTCTCTGGCATAAGGGGAAAAAGTGGGAGGCCAGGCCTACACTACAAACGTCAGACGGTGTAGTTATGCCAGTCAGGCTTCATTTGTGACTGACAGCTGTGCTAGGACAAACTCAAAGGGCAGCTGCACTTATATTGGTAAAACTGCTTTTGCATGGATAGCTTATTTCATTTGAGTGAGTATAGTGGGGGAGGGAGGTGCTAGACTAAGCTACATGAGCAAAAACACAGTTTTGCTGGCATAACCTGGGTCCATGGTAGGAGTGCTTTGCCAGCACAGTACACCCTTGTCACTATATAGCTATACCAGCAAGTCTTTACAAGTGTAGACCTGGCCTCAGTTCCTGATCTGTAAAATGGGGATAATAGTATTTCCCTACCTCACAAGGGTGTTGTGAGGATAAATATATTCAAGATTGTGAGGCGATCAGATCTGTGTCACTTGAAGGCCATATAAGTATATTAGGTCAGGTCTACACTAGAAAAGGTTTGCTGGTATAACTATACTGACATCCCTCTACCACCATCCCCCATCCCAGCTATAGACAGTATAGTTTATACCAATTCCCTGAGCAAAATAAGTACACCAGCAAGAACACTTTTATGCTGGTATAACTACATCTACATTAGGGCTTTTGCTGGCCTAGAAGTATGTTTTTGGGGAGGGAAATCACACCCCTAAACAATTAGTTTACTATTGAAAGCTTTCTAGTGTAGATGTGGTCTTATATGGGAAGGCATGGGACACAGGCTGCTGCTGTGGATCAGAGCAAAGCCTTTGGATGAAGGAGCCAGATATTGAGGTTATTGCTAGGAAGGCCCCAGGGTAGGCCAGGAAGCAGGCCAAGTTTTGAGTGCTGCTGAGAGCCTGGACTCTGTAACTCTGCCTCATGTTCATTTAGAGTTTACTATCTGCAGAGGCCAAAATATACACCTTTCTCAGGTGTGGTTATGCAATTTGTATCCTCTTTGGGGCTGTTTGAGTGCAGAGGGAAGGACTGAGAGTTTATCATTGCGCTAAGAAACTAGCTTGGAAAAGTGCTCTCCACTAATAAATTAGTGGGAAATAGTCAAATAGAGATGTTCATTGGAAGGGAAAACCCGGGAAGCAGCGATGCTGAAAGAGCCTTATGGGTGAGAATGAGCAGTAAATTAGACCTGAGTTTGCAATGTGATATGGCAGTGAAAAAGCCAATGTAACTGTGGGCTGCAACTAGCTGTGCTATGGATCAGGGAGGTAGTAATTTCTGTGTGGATCTGGTGCAACCATACCTGAGATATTGTGTTCAGTTCTGGGTGTCTTATCATCAGAACGATATTGGAAGCTTTGAGTGAGCAAGAAAAATTAAGCTGTGGGCTGGATGAAAGTTTAAGAGCTAAATGTGTATGGCTGAGCTAAACATCAGTTAAACTGAGGAGTAGACTCATAGACTTAAGGTCAGAAGGGACCATTATGATCATCTAGTCTGACCTCCTGCACAATGCAGGCCACAGAATCTCACTCAGCCACTCCTGTAACAAACCTCTAACCTATGTTTGGGTTACTGAAGTCCTCAAATCATGGTTTAAAGACCTCAAGGTGCAGAAAATCCTCCAGCAAGTGATCCTTGCCCCACGCTGCAGAGGAAGGCAAAAAACCTCCAGGGCCTCTGCCAATCTTTCCTGGAGGAAAATTCCTTCCCGACCCCAAGTATGGTGATCAGTTAAACCCTGAGCATGTGGGCAAGACTCGCCAGCCAGCACCCAGGAAAGAATTCTCTGTTGTAACTCAGATCCCACCCCATCTAACATCCCATCACAGACCATTGGTCATATTTACCTGCTAATAATCAAAGATCAATTAATTGCCAAAATTAGGCTATCCCACCATTCCATCCCCGCCATAAACTTATCAAGCTTAGTCTTGAAGCCAGTATTCCCTGATGGAAATGAAGATGTTGATCCAGATCCCTAGCTACAAATGCAGAGGGCACATAACAAACATATCCTCCATCCAAATACTTGAAAGGTGTATATACCAGGAAGAAAGAGGAATTTACAAAGTTGGTACATGGAAGCCTGTGTGGTCTTTCAAGGGGCCCCAGTTTCTCCTGTTGACTCTCCTTAGCTAGTCTTCAATGAGTTGAGTTCCTGGACCTTCACCTCTAATTAAGGCTATCAGTCCTCCAGTTTTAGGGCTTACAGTCTACTTCACTCTCTTGATTACTTTCCTGAAAGCATCCTGGTGTCTGTCCTTTGCTGTCCCATGCTTTTTTGCCGCCTCTTCCATCTGTCTACTCTACTCTCAGGCCTTGTTTCCTCTCTTAGTTGCAGCTGTGGGCATCTGTCTCCATGATTGGCAGCTCTGGCAGCTGTGTGGGAGTGTGATCAAGATGAAGAGGTTCTCCCCCCCCCCACCCCCGGTGCTCAGTATGGGGTTTGTAGACCACATTACATGGGAATAACTTGGAGTAATGGGGTGAAATTTAGTTAGATCATCCGGAAAAACTAACTGATAGTCAAGTGTGTTGCATTTGCTCAAGAGAAGTGCTGAATCCATGTTGCTTGGAAGATTTACAGTGTAGAGTGGGCACAACATTGGAAATGTATTGTATGGGATAAGGATGGACTGGTTGCCTTGAAAATAGGCCGTTTTCATCGCAGTTGATCAAGTGTGGTAAGTGTACACAATGCTGCAAGCTGGGTAAGGATGTCAAATACTGAGTCTGTGTCCCAAAGAACTTGCATTCTAAATGCATGTACAATATAAAATATAACAACTGTGGGCGGGGAAGGAGCTCACTCTAAGAACACTAGTATACATTGGTACTCTGGATTAACGTGTAACGTTTTATAATTCAATTGGGTTAGGAAAACTTTCTTTAAAAATCAGCCTATTAAATGATCCAAACAAAGCTTTGAAGTTTTTAATGTGCCATTAAGAACATAAGAACGGCCATACTGGGTCAGACCAAAGGTCCATCAAGCCCAGTATCCTGTTCTCTGACAGTGGCCAATGGCAGGTGCCCCAGAGGGAATGAACAGACAGGTTATCATCAAGTGATCCTGTCACCCAATCCCAGCTTCTGGCAAACAGAGACTAGGGACACCATTCTGCCCATCCTGGCTAATAACCATTTATGAACCTATCTTCCATGAATCTGTCTAGCTCCCCTTTGAACCCTGTTATAGTATTGGCTTTCACAACACCCTCTGGCAAGGAGTTCTAGAGGTTGACAGTGCGTTGCATGAAAAAAATACTTCCTTGCGTTTGTTTTAAACTTGTTACCTATTAATTTCATTTGGTGGCCTCTTGTTCTTGTGTTTTGAGAAGGAGTAAATAACACGTCCTTATTTACTTTCTCTATACCACTCATGTTTTTATAGACCTCTATCATGTCCCCCTTTAGTCGCCTCTTTTCCAAGCTGAAAAGTCCCAGTCTTATTAATCTCTCCTCATATGGAAGCAGTTCTATACTCGTAATGATTTTTGTTGCCCTTTTCGGAACCTTTTCCAATTCCAATATATCTTTTTTGAGATGGGGTGACCACGTCTGCACACAGTATTCAAGGTGTAGGTGTACCGTGGATTTATATAGAGGCAATATGATATTTTCTGTCTTATTATATATCCCTTTCTTGGTGATTCCCAACATTTTGTTCACTTTTTTGACTGCTGCTGCACATTGAATGGATGATTTCAGAGAACTATCCACAATGACTCCAAGATCTCTTTCTTGAGTGGTAACAGCTAATTTAGACCCCATCATTGTATATGTACAGTCAGGATTATCTTTTCCAATGTGCATTACTTTGTGTTTTATCAACATTAAATTTCATCTGCCATTTTGTTGCCCAATCACCCAGTTTTGTGAGATCCTTTTGTAGCTCTTTACAGTTTGCCTGGGACTTAACTATCTTGAGCAGTTTTGTATCATCTGCAAATTTTGCCACCTCACTGTTTATCCTTTTTCCAGATCTTTTATGAATATGTTAAACAGGACTGGGCCCAGTACAGATCCCTGGGGACACCACTATTTACCTCTCTCCTTTCTGAAAACTGACCATTTATTCCTACCCTTTGTTTCCTATCTTTTAACAGTTACCAATCCATGAGTGAACCTTCCCTCTTATCCCATGACTTCTTATTTTGCTTAAAAGCCTTTGGTGAGGAACATTGTCAAAAGCTTTCTGAAAATCTAAATACACTATATTCACTGGATCTCCTTTGTCCACTTGCTTGTTGACACCCTCAAGGAATTCTAGTAGATTGGTGGGATATGATTTCCCTTTACAAAAACCAGTTTGACAGTTTTCAACAAATTATGTTCATCTATGTGTCTGACAGTTTTGTTCTTTATGATAGTTTCAACCCGTTTGCCCGGTACTGAAGTGAGGCTTACTGGCCTGTAGTTGCCAGGGACATCTCTGGAGCCCTTTTTAAAAATTGGCCTCACATTAGCTATCCTCCAGTCATTTGGTACAGAAGCTGATTTAAATGATAGGTTAGAGATGACAGTTAGTAATCCTACAATTTCACATTTGAGTACCTTCAGAGTTCTTAGGTGAACACCATCAGGTCCTGGAGACTTATTACTGTTTAGTTTATCAGTTTGTTCCAAAACCTCCTGTAATAAAACCTCAATTTGAGACAGTTCCTCAGATTTGTCACCCAAAAAGAATGGCTCAGGTTTAGGAATCTCCCTCACATCTTCAACAGTGAAGACCGATGCAAAGAATTTATTTAGTTTCTCCGCAATGGCCTTATCATCTTTGAGTGCTCCTTTAGCATCTCGATTGTCCAGTGGCCCCACTGGTTGTTTAGCAGGCTTTCTGCTTCTGATGTATTTAAAAAAATAATTTCTGTTACTTTTGGAGTCTTTGGCTAGCTATTCTTCAAATTCTATTTTGGTCTTTCTAATTATATTTTTACACTTAAGTTGCCATAGTTTATGCTCTTTTCTATTTTCCTCATTAGGATTTATCTTCCACTTCTTAAAGGATGCCTTTTTGCCTCTCACTGCTTCTTTTACTTTGTTGTTTAACCACAGTGGCTCTTTTTGGTTCTCTTACTATGTTTTTTAAATTGGGGTATACATTTAAGTTGAGCCTCTATTACAGTGTCTTCAAAAAGAAGTTGGAGAAGAGTTCCTTCTGCTGTTGATACTAGTGCATATGTCACACTTGCCACAAAGTAATCAAAGCATGAAGGTTGTCTTTATAATCAGGGGAGAAACAAACTGTTAATTGTGGTTTTTGTTTTAAAAGGTACATAACAAATTTGTGACTTTCTTGGCCATGCTTTGTGGCCATGCTTCCATAGCAACTGAAGAAATTAGAAAGGTCGTCTCCATCTCAGTCTGAAATGGGGCACAGGAGAAAAGCACAATCTCTGTGGCCTTGTGTACATTAGCTTTTTTCTGAAATTCTCCAACTCTTAATCCAGCATCATTGCAGCATCACCACTGCTTGTGATGATGGGAATGCTAGTGTAGACCAGCAATTGGTATCTTTACCATTGTGTTGTCTACCTAAGGTAAAGAATGCCTGTGTTATGTCAATTCTAGTGCATCTGCCGTGGTTATTCTGGGAGGGAGGAGGAGGAATGTTACCCTCTTTTACCCGCGCCCTTAGACGAAATTCAGAGTCCTATAGGTGATTTCAGTTGGAAGGAGAAATTGATGATGGAGCCAGGCACGTCTTTCATACAAACCTGTTTGCTTCTCAAGAATGTACAAAGTCCTGTTTCCTTGAACACAGGAGGAATCAAACAGCAAGAGAGAGTTTCTTTGCTTGTAGTTTCAAGCCCCTTTCGGCCACCACTCAGCCCAAAATATTCCCTCCTTTTTTTTTCCCCTGGGCCATGGTCGCAGGGTTTGCTCAGCCTATGTTCTTGGCTACTTTGGTCTCTGCTCTGGCGCTTCCCTTCTGTCTCTCTCTCGCACACAGCTGCCCTGCCCCAGTTCTTTTCAGGGAAAGCCCTGGGCCAGCGTGGCCCAGGCTTATCATGCTGGTCTGTCCCCTGAGTGGTGGTTTTCATTGTTTATTAGTACTAAACAAAGTTCCCTTTTTTTAATGGTTCCTTCATAGGTACTTACCAGATCTGTGATCTCTGCAGCCACCATCACCTCTCAGCATAAAAATAACACTTTGTCTTGAGTTCTTAACCAGATGAATGATGCAGAAAGTCTGGTTGGTTAGAAAGGATAATTGACTTAGAATGGTGATCTGAAACTTTTTTTTTTTTTTTTCCTCTTGGTGTGGTAGCAGTGGACATGATTTCTTCTGTGGCCACTGGAATTTATTCTTGATTGGAATTGGAATTCTCCTCTATTGTAGCATCTTATTGAGTATCATTAGGCAGTGGTGGTGAAATACAGAGAGCTTTTTTTCTATATTTTTAAATTAGCAAGTTGGTAAGATGCCCCGTCCACCCCAAAATGTCCTAGAGGTCAGGCAGGGACAGCACAGTTCAGTTTAATATATTAATACATATTTTGGAGTGAGCTGCTTTCTGTCGGACATTTATGGTATTAAAATGTAAGAGCAGCACCAAGCAGACCAGAAAATAAGGAACTAGCTTCCTCTCTTTTCCCACTGGCTCTATTTAGCCAATTTTGGCTCTATTTAGCCAAATTTTAGCCTGGCAGAACCCTTTAAATCCCGCCCGCTGCTCCGGCGGTGGGGCTGGGGCCAGCATTTAAAGGGCAGCAGGGAGCCTGGTGAAGCCCTTTAAATGCCCCCTCGACCCAGCTGCAGGAGCTGCGGGCGGGGTTTAAAGGGTTTGGGGATATAATTTTGGCTATACGCAGTTTTTGCCTTACGCGATAACCGTGGAACCGAACCCTCGCCTAAGATGAGACTTTCCTGCATAACAATAAAAATTGACTGAGGAACTTGGGAGCAGGTGTGGTATCTGAAACTGCTTGTAACTCCTCATTCAAAATAGTTTAGATTTCAGATTTGACAGGAGGGTATCATGCATGGGGAAAGCTCACTGTTGTTGTTTTTTTTGTTTTGTTTTTTTTTTAAGCAGACTCCCTCCCCCATCTACGTTACAACTATAATTTAGTAATGAGACCCTGTGACAGGGTCTCATTATCAGTCTTTCTCTGTTCGTTGCTGGAGGCATTGAACAGGGGATGTCAGGGCTCCAATGACCAGACCAGGCTACTAACAAGACACAGTCCTCCAGAGGCCTAGAATGGCTAGGAAGAGACTTTGACCAATCAGGAGCCAGCAGACCAGTTAAAAAGACTTCCCCCTTTTTTCTCAGGGCAGTGCTTCTGGATGAGACTGGGACAGACAAGGAACTCTGCTAGCACAGAACCTCAGGGTCTTGCTTTCAAGCATTGCAACCAAGTGCTTGTCTTTGAGGTTCATTTATTTAAAGGTGCAGGCAGCCAAATTCTGAGTTTATTTTTATTTAACTGTTTAGATACTGAAGTCAAGCTTATGGCACAGACTACCCTCCTGTAAGCAGGCAGCCAAAACTTGTGGACTAAGCCAGGAGGTGTCTGCAGTACCACGCTTGGCCCTAAACTGGGTTGCTACGGAACAGTTCCACCTGTGACAGACCCAAATACAGTACCTTTCTCCCCTAGCCTCCTTACAAGTTGTAACATATATGTAAGACCTAACTGCATGTATTGTAACAGTGAGCTTCTTTTTACTCTACAGCTTCTAATGGTGTTGTAACAGGCTCTCCCGACTTGATTTTTTAGTATATATCAGGGGTAGGCAACCTATAGCACACGTGCCAAAGGCAGCATGCGAGCTGATTTTTCAGTGGCACTCACACTGCCGGGGTCCTGGCCACCGGTCCAGGGGGCTCTGCATTTTAATTTAACTTTAAATGAAGCTTCTTAAACATTTTAAAAACCTTATTTACTTTACATACAACAATAGTTTAGTTATATATTATAGACTTATAGAAAGAGACCTTCTAAAAACGTTCAAACGTATTACTGGCACGCGAAACCTTAAATTAGAGTGAATAAATGAAGACTCGGCACACCAGTTCTGAAAGGTTGCCAACCCCTGCTATAGATGGAACTTCCATCTTTCTGGCCCTGCTCACATTCACTTTTCATGATGTTAGGAAACAGTTTCTTAAAGAAAGCTCTTAAATTTCATTTCAGCTAAAATGGTGCTGCCAGTTGGTGTACATGAAACAAAGTTTGTTTAAAAGTTTGTTTTTAAAAAAATGTTGTGTGCGCTGGCTGATATGGCCGTGTTAGGTGAAACTAGTTTTCAGACCTGGCCCAACAAGACAAATGCCTTAGCTTTACTCTGTGATAGCTTAGTGATTTATTTTTCTTTAAACCAGAAGAGCTGAAAGTGCCTTTATTTATTTTAAATAAATTTTAGATACCAGAGGCTACAGCAGAAAATCCTCAAGTCGCATCCCTTTCCATGCCAACAGATTTTCATTGTTTCAGCTCATGAGTTACATTTAGCTTTAATGTTTCACTTGACATATATACTAGAATTAAAGTTGAAACCCAGGTGGATTTTAGTATTTGTACTAATTGTACAGCTGTGCTATTGGTGAGTTTTGTGTACTTTCCACTACCAGCAGAAGAGAGAACTAGCTAAGGAGGGAAGAATGTGTATTTGGGATCCACCCAAGTGATTTTACAGTTTTCTATTTTATCAGTTTTGTTTCTTTCTCTCTCTCTCAGTAGCTGCCATTATCTGGCCGGGTGACAGATAGAAGTACTTGTGGGAGGGATTTGGAAGTGCATTTTAAAATAATCAGTGAGACGCACGCCCACTCAGAAGTTGAATAACACTCTTTCGTTCTCTTTTATTTTTACAGATCAGAACATCGCATACTCCACTTTTAAAACGAGCAGTGAGAGAAGATGGATACTTTCTCAGACTTCACTGCAAAGAACCTCTCCTCTTCAGCCAATATGTCACATTCCCTGCCCAGCCGTTTGGACTACCAATTCAATGTTACTAGCCATTCTCCTTCCATGTCAATAAGCAGGCTTTTCCCAGCCCTGCTACAATGCTTCGGCATCATCCTCTGTGGATATATAGCCGGAAGAGCCAACATCATCACATCAAGTCAGGCCAAAGGACTGGGAAATTTTGTCTCCTGTTTTGCACTTCCAGCTTTACTATTCAAAAACATGGTGGTACTTAATTTTTCCAATGTGAACTGGTCCTTCCTTTGCAGCATCCTGGTTGCCAAAGCTTCTGTATTTTTCTTAGTCTGTATTTTAACATTATTGGTAGCCAATCCTGAAAGTCGATTCAGCAAAGCAGGACTGTTCCCTATTTTTGCTACACAAAGCAATGACTTTGCACTGGGATATCCTATAGGTAAGAAACTGCTTATGCTTTCTTGTTTTTGTTAACTTTTGTGTTAAACATTATTTTTCCTTGTGCTAGGCATTTACTATATGCTGTGATTATACAGTCTTGTGCTTCTAAATTAGAGTTGTTTTACATTCTGCTGAACTGAAATCTTAGGCTGTATAAAACAGTTGTCAACGAACAAACATACGTTTACTTGGACAGAGACATTCTTATGACTTCAAATGTGTTGACTGGATGGCTCTGGGAATCAGGTCGATTTGATGTAAATCAAATTGATTTAAATCACTAGTCAGGAAGACTCAATTTAATCATGGATTTCTACATAGTGCATTCTTGTTGGTTCTTATAATCTTAATACATATTCTTCACAACTCAGGTTTCATTTTTAGAAGGTACACACTATACATTTTTAAGTGATTTATTTTGAAAACTTTTCAGATTAGTTTTACAGCTATATCAGAAAATGAATGATTGGTTATTTCATTTACCAAAGGTAATTGAAGCAGATATTTATGAAGTCATTGAGAAGTGAACTATCTCCAATTAAACAGGTTAATCATTAATATTGGGAGGATTTTCTTGCCATGCTGTATTCGAAGGAGAACATCCTCAGACAGGATTTAAATTATTTTATTTAAAACATCAATGTTACGTATTCTGGATTTTTTTTTTCAGCAGCAGGCATATGATATTTTAACAAAACAAGCATATGGATTTTTGAATTTAGTTAAACATTCAAGTTTTTTAAAATCAGGTTTGTTTTTGTTTTTTTAACTAAAGTAGTTAAATGAAATATTTTTTATAAAAAAACAAAAATTAAATCAACTATGTCAGCCAGGTCAACATGAGAAACTTAACATATTGGCTTCTGCAGCTAACTCAGACGTCTTCATCTTCATTTTCCTGTTTGTTCATAATCTGGAAAAGAAAAACAAGCTTTCCTGCTTTTTCAGGTCCCAAACAGTTTCTCAATTTGGAATGAATTAGTCCAAAGAAAGAAACTATTCTTTCTACATCAGCAGAAGAAGCTACTTCTGTTAAAAGTGAGATTATCAATTCAACAGTTTCTGAATCCAAGTGCTTAAGTGACTTCCACCAGTTCACTGGTGTGACTTTCTTTAAAATATCATCAGCAAACTTATATTTCTTGAATGGTTCACCGTTAGCTCTGAAGTTTTATTATAGTTGGCATTATGGAGGGATGATTGCTGGATGTTCATGTCATAGCCAATTCCTCTACTTTGGCAGTTAAGGTTTGACCCTGGTGCCAAGTATTGAGAATATTTGCAAGAAAATGAGCTGCAGATAGTGCTTGTCCCATTTGTTTTTTTAATGCTTGTAATTTAACTCCGTCATTGCATATTTCTCTTTTTAAGATCTCACTCAGTTCCTTCCATATTTCAACAGCATCAGCAATAAAACAGCTATTTCCCTGCATTTTGTTCAAGGCTACAGAAATAGGCTTCACAGTACTCAGCATGTGTTCAACATTTCTCTTAAGCCCAATGTTGAGAACTTTGGCTGTGACAATGCCATCTATTTTTTCATGATTTTGTTCACAAACTGTCATCAGATTAGTCCAGTTCTTGATATAGTGCTCAAAACAGTCCACTACTGAGTTCCATCGCACGTTTTGTTTGAGAGTTTGCTTGGTTCCTTCCACTTTTTTCAGAACAGCTGCTGCAAAGTGGTTGTTACGGAAGTATTTTGCAGTTCCAGCAACATTAGCCTTTATTTCTGGAACAGTGAAGTTTTTGGCTAGGAAGTGCATCACATGAGCACTGCAACCGTACTGTATTAGCTTGGGACTCTCTTCTAAATTCCTTCTCATCTTGGATACATTTGCAGCATTGTCTGTGACCAAGCTGCATGCTGACATTTTAATTTTTTTTCCCCACAGTTATAGCTTTTGCTGCTACTACTTTTAAGTATTCTGCTGTGTAGGCATTTCCCGATGTACCAATTGTTTCTGAAGACATTCCCTTCTTCTGTTGTCACACAAGTACATACAGCAGGATCATTGTGGACATTGCTCCACCTATCCAGACTCAGGTTAACGATTTGACCCTCTAGACCTTTTGCACACTGCTCAATTTCTCTTTCATACATTTTTATCCAGCAATTTGCCTGTGACATCTGCTCTGTTGGGTGGACTATATCCTGGTCTTGACTGAACCATGTTAATGAAGTGTTGGTTCTCAATCATACGGAAAGGAGAGTTTGTTTCATAAACAAATGGGGCAATTTTTTCATCAATTACTTCTTTTTGTTAATCTGCTGGTTCTTATTACAAGCTTATCTATGGTTGTTTCTGGATGATGGAGATTTTTTTTTTCTTCTTGCTACAGGTGATAGATATACTGTGGCTATGTGACATACATGATGTGACTAAAACACTATCATTGGCAGATAACTCTGAAACTGTAGAAAATGATGATGATCTTGAAGGTGAATAGTCTTCAGAATCCTGTATGCTGAGGATGGATTCTCCTAAACAAAATAAGTCAATGCAGTTATTTAATTATTATTACCATACTACTCATTTAGTATTTCTCATTGCATTCACTGACACTCAGTACTACTTTAAAGGTGAAATTATAAAAGGAAAATCTGCCTATTTCAGCTATTTATTTTTTATTCCAACTGCATCTAAAATGATAGTACCATAGAGTAACAACTATATTTTTTGCTCAAACATGAGAATTCAAGAATAGTCCAGAAGGAAGACAGGCAGTCCTTAAGAAAGCAGTATGAAATAAAAAAGTTTATCAACCTGAAGATCCTGCATGTTCAGATATGTTCCTTTCATCATCTTCAACGCAACTTCCTCCTGAGAAGGAACACTTCTCATGATGTTGTTTCATTTGGGCAACCAGGCCTTGTATTTCTTTGTTGCACTGTTTGCATTTTGCATACATGCCTGCCTTATCCACAGATAGAGGAACTTCATTAAAATATTCCCAAACTGGGTCTCTTTTACAGCCTGCTGCCATTATACATTTTCCCTTCTAGTGAGAGAATGATGTGGTAGATCTCAAATCAATGAAGGCTACACTCAGACCTCAAGCCTTCTGGAATATGCTGCTCAAACATTTTCACTTTTGTTTCTACTTCCTGTCCCTCCCTTCTCACATTTATCGCCAGACTTCTTCTTGTCCAGATCTACTCCACCTCCAACAATCTTCTATTCATTGAACTTTTTGAAACTTTGCACTTTAGAGAGAGGTAAGGGATTGACTTCGTTTACACAAATTTGCAGAGGGACAATAGGGTTAAGGTCTGTTATTTCTCTTCTTTCCTTTTTATTTTCTTGAGACCTGCAAAACTAAGCATCTCTGATGGTATCTTCTAGACTGAGCAATGAGTCCCATTGGGTGGATAGAAAGATTAACCTAAATAATCTATAGAGAAGCCCTGGAACCCCCTAAGATTGAGTCCCTAATCCATGAACTATTAGAAGTCATTTACAAAATTTTTCTTAGACATTACATAAATATGTTGTCTCATACTCTAGAATTTATAATCGCTATTCCATGATGAGATATCTTTGAACTATAATGTATCCTAATTAAAACTACCTTTAGATAGGTTTTTTTTCCCTCAAAAAATATTTTATCAAAAAAATCTGATTTTTTTATTTAAATCATTGATTTTTATCCACTGTGCTGGGAATAGAGAATAGGATGCAGAGTCTTTCAGCTGCAATTTGTCACTTTGCATCTACCCCAGGTCTATGGGGACAAGAAGTTGCTACTTTCTGTTAGCTATTCTGGTGGTCTACATATAATGAGATGGTGATCTTAGTTTGGTTTTCAGTGGACTGGTGTCCACATCCATGGTGGCAGTGTCTGCAGAGAAACCAAGAAATAAATAGACTGGACTAATGTGTCATGCACATGAGTGAGCCTTCTGAATCTGTGTGGAGGCATGTTAGCAGGGCAGTCTGAGGAATTCTGTGGTGTTGCTGCTGCTTGTGCTGTACTCTTGTACATAGAAGACTTAATTCTCCAGAGGTATCAGTCTGATGACAGTTGTGAGCAATAAATGCCCCTTAAATTTTTTTAAATAATCAAAATTGTTAGCTCTGGGTTGAAAACTTGCAAAAGAGTCCTAAAACTAGGAATATTTACTGTGTGTGTAAGAGATGTAAAGCAGTATACATTGCAGTACAAAACTCCCACAAAGATCTGACATCCCTCCAACCTTCACGCACAATTCTAGAAGACTTGACTGAAATAAGATGTCGCTGTCCTGTAGTTGTGGTGTTGGTGCACTGTTGTCACAAAGTTATAGGTGGCTTTAAAGACTCATCATTTATAACATTAGTTTTCTTTTTGTTTCAAAACTATTTAGTGTTTCCGGAAATTGCAGTATAGAATAAAATTCTTCTTATAAGTGGCTAATTAAGGGTTTACCACTCCCCTGGCAAAAATGCTGATTTCCAGTCCAGGCTACTTGAGTCTCCCCAAACTTAAAAACCCTGATGTTGCAGCTTAATTGTACATTTATATAAGATTTCAGGAGCTGCAATAGATGAGTTGCCTTGTGCCTTCTTGGCTCTAGCTCATGACCTAACATAAGGAAACCATGTAATGTGCATGTTTCCATCTATTGTGGAGTTTGTTCAAGAAGATTTAAATCTGCTCAAATCAGAATTTAACTATCCACTTGTTTGCATGCTGGCATCTGTAGCAAGTGATGGAGGAAAGTTGCATCTTTTGGACTCAGTTCTGATACGTGATCATCAAGCATGCATTGTCATATGTTCTGTGGGGGAAATTTCACTTTGCACGTACATCAGATTTTGCACGGCTCATGGTAGTGAGTGACCATGTATTTCAAATCTGAGCTTCTTGAGACTTATTCTGTGCCTTCAGCATCAAGTGTAACAAGAAATCTCTCTTCTAGTAGGGATCTTAAAAAAAACAAAACAAAACCCTTTTTCCTTCAAGAATACAACTTTTATTCTGTTTACTTTTTTGTAATTGCATCTCTATTTTTAAATTTCAAACAATATAAAAACATAGCCCACTCCTCCTCCTCCACTTTTGGTAGGCAGACTTTTTGTAGTTTTTGTTGCTTGTTTGCTAATATGCACTTATAAAACTATTTAGTGCGTATCACAGCCCAAACATACCTGGAAAACTGGACTGTACAAATAAGTGTGTGTGTGTGTTTACTTACAGTGACCTGTAATGTGTTGTTCAAATTAACAGGAAAAACTGTGGCCATTTAAACAGCACTTTAAAGATAAAAAGCACAATTTAAAAACCATGCACTTGCAGATGAAGGGTTTTTTTTGTTTTGTTTTTTTAATTTTAAGGAGTTGACATGTCTGCACTTTACAATAGCAACTACTTAAAAGGACCCCTTCAACATGAGCTCTGGTCAGTTTTAAAAATTAATCAAAAGCTACCTGTGAATTTCCATATTATTTTTTTTATTTTTATAACCATGTTTTCCTATTTTTTAAATGTTTTTCTCTCCCTTGCTTTTGTATGAAAGACCCACACAAACGGGAAAAAGTGACAGACTGTACAGAAGAAACAGTGAAGCTGACTAGATACAAAGTGCTTTCCAAATGCACCATGCAAACATACTGATTTTTGCCACCTAAACTTTCATTTATAATAACGGTAGATGTTGCTTTCTTTTAACAATAAGTTTAAAAAAAATCCAACATAAGTGTAATGTATGTGTTTTAAGTTAATGGTAACTACTTACATTTTCATAGAGCCTTTTTATGATACCTTGAAGTGCTCTACAATAAGCTTGAAATTAAAAAATGAAATTCGTTTTGCCACTATTTACTTAAAAGCCAGTGAAACCAAATGTTTACATTTCTTGAACAGGAAAAGATATTCTTCATACCAATAGGTTCAAGAGTTTAACAGAGCAGTTTGCAAGCATGCACACAATTGGAGAATCTGACAGAATGTCAGACTTGGGCATCTAGTGCAAGTAATGTGTTGGACGTGTGGAAGTGTGTGTTTGTGTATATACATCTTGATTTTTAGTAAGGCTTTCGGAACAGTCCCACGTGACATTCTCATGAGCAAATTAGGGAAATGTGGTCTGGATGAAATTACTGTAATGGCGGTGCGCAACTGATTGAAAGACCATACTTAAAGAATAGCTATCAATGGTTTGCTGTCAAATTGGGAGGACATATCTAGTGTGGTCTCACAGGGTCTGTCCTGAGTCTGGAACTATTCAGTATTGTCATTAGTAACTTTGATAATGGAATAGGGAGTGTGCTTATGAAATTTGTGGATGACACCTAGCTGGGAGGATTTGCAAGCACTTTTTATGACAGCATTAGAATTCAAAACAACTTTGACAAATTGGAGAATTGATCTGAAATAAACAAAATGAAATTCAGTAAAGGTCAAGTGCAAAGTAATTCACTTAGGAAGGAAAAATCAAATGCAAAATGGGGAAAAACTAGATAGGTGGTAGTACAGCTGAAAAGCATCTGTGGCTTTTAGTGGATCACAAATTGAATATGACAATGTGATGTATTTGCTAAAAAAGCTGATATCTCGGGGGTGTATTAAGAGTGTAAGACATGGAAGGCAATTGTCCCACTCTACTTGTCACTGTGAGGCCTCAGCTGGAGTACTGTGTCCAATTCTAGACACTACATTTTAGGGCTGAACAAACTGGAGAGTCCAGAGCAGAGCAATAAAAATGAGAAAAGGTTAAGAAAATCTAACCTGTGAGGAAAGGCTAGAAAAATGGGGCATGTTCGTGAGAAAAGAAGATTGAGAAGGAACCTGGTAAATCTTCAGATATGTTAAGAGCTGTCTGTTATGGAGAACAATTGATCACTTTATGTCCACAACAGGTAGAACAAGAAGTAGTTGACTTAATCTGCAGCAGGGAAGATTTAGGTTAGATATTAGGAAAAAAATTCTAACTACAAGGGTATCTAACTCAGGAATAGGCTTCCAAGGGAGATTGTGGAATCTCTCTCTCTCTCTCTGTCTCTTTCTCTCTCACTCTCTGTCTTAGTGTACCTATTTCTTTCTTCCCTCTTCACCAAACCCTAAAACTTCAAGTTCCATAAATATGGAAGAACTAATAGCACGTACAATTAAAATGCTTGCGAATCAAGAATATGTTCTTTGATGCAATGCTATCAGCAGCCTCTACTGCAGATGCAGGAAAGCAAATCATTGTTAGACTGGCCTGTGGTATTTTCGGTATTCAACTGGGACAGGTAAACTAAGGATCCTCTAAAGGTGTTGCAGTCTAATAATACGTTGACTTAGCAAATCCAGATGGTTTCTGGCTTTCATTATTAAAATATAGAAATAAGTCATAACGGAGTCCTTATAACTTGCCCTTCAAACACTACTAATTAGATAAGTACTGTGAGTAATGCTAAATATGCTGAGTTATTGAGCTGTAAACAAAAAATGAAGTGTTTAACCAAGTGCCATGAGGTAAATAGCTGAACAATGAGTCTTACAGGTGTGTGTTCATTTAGAGCCAGAAAGTCCAATTTTTTTTATATTGCCTCTTACACCCCCTCAGCAATCGTCTGATCCTTTTGACCTTGAAGGTGCTAGTCTGTTCATAAAATCAGACATCTCCCTCCCCTGACTCAGCCTCTCTGAGCAGGAGGTTGTCATTATCCCTTATGAAATGCCCTTTGCATATTTTGAAGTCTTTTACTATTATAATTGACCTATATTATAATGTTTGCTCTCCCTAACCAAAGGGATAGCCTAGCAGACAGCTAGTTGTCTGCTATGCCCTTGATGCTAAAGAGATGAGGTTCATGTAATTCATAGATTTCTTGCAAAACTAATTCTGCTTTATATCAAATATGAAATGTGCAAATGGATTTCAATCTATCATATTTGGTACTAATTCAGCTTCTCTCAGCGCTCAATTTTCTGGCTAGCACATTAAATAGTACTAGCTAATTGCTGGGTGTCTTTTGTTGGCCTTTTCAGGTGGGACACAGGTAAAAAGGCTGCCAACAGAAACAAGGATTAATGTTTATTTCAGAAGGTGTAACTTTCCTGGACTTGTTGGGAGGAACTAGGAAAGGGGTAAGATATAAGAATAAGTTATATCACAGTATCTGTGAATGCTCATTGCTGACCACTGGATCCTCATGGTTTTATAACTTTTGGAAACAAAGTGTTGTTGGTATGGCTGTTGTCACCTGTGGAGTGTAGTACAGGCCTCAAAAAAAAAAAAGAAAGAAAAAATCCACTTGCTTCTGAGAAATGGGAAGCTTTGCCAAGCAAGTGAGGGGACCAATTCCTTTAATGTCTGCAAACTGGAATTGTAATTTACTTAAAATATATAAGGGCTAGAGTTGTGCTGGTAACTTCCCAAATGTGAATGGATTAAAACAAGTGGGCAAACTAGGGGCTGTGGGCCGGATCCAGCCCCTCAGGACTTTGGATCTGGCCCACGGGACTGCCCCCCCATGGTGCCACAGGCCCTGTGCCGCTCTCCAGAAGTGACTGGCCCCCGGGCAGGGGGGCAGAGGGCGCTGTGCGTTGCTCTTGCCTCCAGGCACCGCCCTCCGCAGCTCCCATTGGCCGGGAACAGGGAACTGCGGCCAATGGGAGCTTCGGGGGAGGTACCTGGAGGTGCAGCAAGGGCAGCTCACACGGAGCCCTCCCACCCCACTCCCACCTACCCCCAGGGGCAGCAATTCTTCCTGCAGCGGTGTGGAGCCAGGGACAGGGCAGGCAGGCAGGGAGCCTCTCTGGCCCCAGTGTGCGCCACTGACACACTGGAACCTGAAGCCCTCCTGCACCTGGCCCCCCATCTCCCTGCCCGAAGCCCCCTGCCTGCGCTTTGCACCCCTCCTTCACCCCAACCCCTGCCCTGAGCCCCCTCATATACCCCGCACCTCTCCTCTGCCCCAATCCCCTGCCTTGAGCCCCTTCCTGCACACCACACCCCCTCCCGCACCCCAACTCCCTGCTCCGTCCCTGCATACAATTTCCCCATCTAGATGTGGCCCTCGGTCCAAAAAGTTTGCTCACACCTGGATTAAAAGGACATAATGTCTTTGTTCCAAATGCTCTCATGGCTTATAGGTTTGCAAAACAGAAGTAGAATAAATTAAAAAACCCTCTAATTGTTTTCATTGCTGCTGTAGGTAGTAGTGAAATTGTCAAGAGTTGTGTCAACTTATGCAGCTGCATCTTGGTAAAATTTATGAACAGCAGTGGAGGCACTCTCGGGGAGCTGGTGTTTCTTCTCACTGCTTTTGAACTAGGCAGGAAGTTGGTGGAAATGTATAGTAATGGAGCCTCTCCCCTCTTGCCTTTCACAGTAGCTAAGAAGTTCTGAGGGGCTGTTGGAAGGGGAGAGAGAGCATGCTTCTGGCTGCTGCAGGGAGACACTGGCATTTCAAATATGATGCAGGCTCATGCACAAGATGGCACCAAAGACAGCACTCTCCCACTTGTTTGCAGGGTTGGACTTCTCACTGGGGCTGTGTCCGTGGATCTCATTTTTGGAGCTCCCAACCCTATTTCTGGCTAGCAGGTCTAATCCTTCCATTAGCAGATGTCTAAAAAGTTTATCAAGCCCTAGGCCAGGTGTATATTGGGAGTGTTCTGCTGCTATACTATACTAGAGACTGAGTGGCACAGCTATGTCATTCACAAATCATCCCCATCACACTGTGGCTGACAAAGCTGTGCCAGCAAAAGTTTGTAGTGTAGACCTGGCCCTAGTGAAGTGTCAGTTTGCACCAATCTCTGTTATCCCTGCTTTGGCTTACTAAGGACTGGTCTGCACTTAACATTTGTTTGACCTATCTACATTGCTCAGGGATGTGAAAAATTTCAAACCCTGTGTGTTGGAATTAGGTTGACCTAACCCCCATTGTAGACACAGCGAGGTTGTTGGAAGACTTCTTCCATCAGTGTAGCTACCACCTCTTGGAGAGCTGGAGTAACTACATGGATGGAAACAACCCTTCCATCGATGTAGGAAGTGTCTACGCTATGGCTACAGCGGTCGCGCAGCATATCCCAATAACTTGCAATTATTTCACTGCTTTCATCCAAGGTTCTGAAAGTATTTTACTGGTCATTTTACAGTGCCCAGAAGTGTGCTAGGCATCTGCAGAATATATAGAAGCTACAGACTCTGCTCTGAAGACGTGACATAATAGAAGGGGTTGGAAGGATTGCTAAGCTACAGTGTTTATGAACCTTTAATTATTTGACAGCAATCCTGTGAGGATACATGTCATACACCCTTTTTACTGATGTGTAAAGTGAGTCACAAAGTGGTTAATGGCCTGATCTTTAGAATTCAGTGAGAACTGTGTGTGCTCAGTACCTTTGAAGTGGGAGCCCTAAGTGGTTTATCCAAGGCCACACCAAATTGTTGTCAATGGAAACAGAACCTAATGCCTAAATCCCCACTCCTGACCTGAGTAGTCTGAGAACATGAACACTGCTTATTTGTTTTGAACTAATTTATCTTTTAATTTATTATGTGGAGTGCCATAAAGTGAGCATAAATACACCATGATGAATTACACCTGTCATATCCACTGGTTCCATTTCAAAGATCTAAAAGACTTGTAAGAAGAAAAACAATTTGCAAATCGGACTCTTACACAAACTGTGCTATTAATATGCAGTGACTCTCCCATGATTCTGGAATGTGCAGGAAAAACAATTTATTTTATCTGAAATGCTGAACAATCTACAGTAGAGGGCATATGGTGGTATTGTTTTGGTGTTGTACAGCAATATTAGAACTCTGTTTCAAAATGAATCATTCTGTCAGCTGGCCCTTGGGGTATTCATAGTACAGTAAAGCAACGTGGGTTAGTTAATCTTTTATCATTTTTATTATTTTCAAAGCATATCTATGGTCTAATGGCAATTAACCATGTATTTCTTTATATCCTTACTGTCATCTTGCACTAGTTGTAAGTATTCAGCTGTTAATTAGGCTAATATGGTTAGTATGAACATCTTTTTGTATATTTGAGAGACAATCATTCATTTTAATATTAAATCATATATTTTTGTTAAAGTATTGTCAATAATCACTTTCCATTTCCTGTTTTCTAGTTGAAGCTTTATATCAAACTACTTACCCAGAATATCTCCAGTACATTTACTTAGTGGCTCCAATATCTCTTATGATGCTAAACCCAATTGGGTTTATCTTCTGTGAAATCCAGAAATGGCGAGATAATCGCAGAATGTCGCACAACAAAATGAAAATAGTGGGACTCGTTCTCCTTCGAGTGTTGCAGAACCCAATAGTATTCATGGTCTTCATAGGAATTGCCTCAAATTTTATTCTTGGCCAGAAGATTCCAGTGTATCTTGAAAATTTCCTTGATGGACTAGCTAGTTCATTTTCTGGCTCAGCACTTTTTTACCTTGGACTCAGCATGGTGGGACAAATAAAAAAACTGACAAAGACTGCATTTGTTGCACTGATTCTTCTCATCACAGCTAAACTGTAAGTTTGACATGTTTACTTTTGTATTTACATGTTTCAATATTTTTTGTATATCTCAACATTTAGAAAAGCATTAAATAGACGGTCACTATTACTAATACTTATCCATATCTCTGACAACTAATATCTTATATTATTAGAACAGATTTCATTTTTAACAAATTTACTTTTCATTCCAAACTGCTTGGTTAGTTTTTGTATTTTGCTTAGCTTAAACAATGAAACTAAACTGGTGAGCTTTATTGGTTCCTATTTGCTTTTGAGTCATTTTAACTTCTTGTGCTGCAATATTTAAATTCCCCAAATAATTTTGGATTACATTATTTTTAAAACCCACTTCAGTTCACATTAGACTATAAAACTATTTATTTACATCTAAATTTTGACTTTCAGTAGATGATAGTTTCCCTTTAAAGTTTAACCAATTTGCCAGTGAAGTAACTTCTGCCATCTCTCTGCCCTGACTAAATAAATGTTCTTATTGTTGAACTGTGGACTCTTTGCTTGCTGTGAAGCTACAATTTGCATCACAGTATTACTGCTCTGATATAGTCAAAGAAATATAAACATCATCTGAAGAGGAGCTTAGATATTGGCAGAGTAAAAATAATTAACATGCATAACATAGATCAGTGATAATGAAGTTGTGAATTGGACACACATAAAAAGAATATGAAAGAAAACTAATTGATGTCCATGCTATTTTTTGTTTAATACTAGGGCTATATACATCTGTGTGGATTTTTTGCCCCCATTCCCTTCCCCCCCCCCCCGCATCCAAAAAAGATGATGTCTTGACACAGCATTGTTAAGGGAAACTCCCCCCCGCCCCCCTTGCTTGGAAATCATGGCCAATATTTCCCAACCTAGATGCCTAAAGATAGACTCAGAATTCTATATTTAGGGCTTGCCTAACTTTCAAAGTAGTGAGTGAGCACCTGCAACTACCAATGACTTCATGGAGCATTTATGGATGCTCAGCACCTCTGAAAATCAAGTACATTTTTATTTACATACCTTAACAAGGAGTTAGGAGACTAACTTGAGGCAACCACTTTTGGTCTTTGACTTGGCACAAAAAGCAGCTCAGCATATTATGACAAAATAGGCTTATATCCTAAAGCCATAGTCTCCAACCGCTGCCCAAGATCACTTTTTGAATCTAAGGGCAACTCAGGATCTGCCCTGCCCCACTCACTCCATTCCCCCTTCACCCTCACTCACTTTCACCAGGCTGGAGGGCAGAGGGGGGTGCGGGCTGTGGGCTGGGGCCAAGGGGTTTGCAGTGTGAGAAGGGGCTCTGGGGTGAGCCTGGGACAGGGGGTTGGGGTGCAAGCTCTAGGAGGGAATTTGCATGCAGGAGGGGGCTCCAGGCTGGAGTAGAGTGTTGGGGTGCAGGAGGGGGTACAGGGTGCTGGCTCTGGGAGGGGGTTCAGGGTGCAGAAGGGGGAATGGGGTGCTGGCTCTGGACGGGAGTTCAGGGCTGGGGGTTAGGGTGCAGGAGAGGGTTTGGGGTGCTGGCTCCTGGACGAGGCTCAGAGATGGAGATTGGGGTGCGGCCTCCCACCGGGCAGCACTTGCCTCCAGTGGCTCTCGATCAGTGGTGGGCGCAGTGAGGCTGAGGCAGGCTCCCTGCCTACCCTGGCCCCACACCACTCCCAGAAGGGGCCAGTGTGCCTCTGCGGCCTCTGGAGCGGGGTGGTAGGAGGAGGGCACATGGCTTCGTGTGCTGCCCCTCTCTGCAAGCACCATCCCCACAGCTTTCCCGGCCAATGGGAGTTGTTGGGGCAGTGCTTGCAGGCAGGAGCAGCATGTGGAGAGAGACCGCAGGGCTGCAGTGGCCTCTTCTGTGAGCGATGTCGGGCTGGGGTAGGCAGGGAGTCTGCCTCAGTGGCAGCCACACTGCACTGTTGCTGGAGATTGCTATCAACTGGGAGATCCTCTAGGATTGACCAGTTGATCGTGATCCACCCGGTTGGTGACCACTGGCCTAAAGAGATTCTAGTTCTCAGTGCAACTTATAAAAAAATTCTTTGAGAGTTTGTCAGTTTTAAATTGTCTCTGATGTTTGGTGACTAAGTAGGAAGGTTTACTGTGTAGTCCATGAATGCTGTTTCAGTTTTGCAAGAAGAACTCTGCTAAGATTCTTTGCTCACCACTGGACTCTTACAGCAAGCTGTTCAAACATGTGTGATTGCCCACTGCTTTATTCTTCAGCCTGTGGGATGTCCCCAGTTTTAATACAGATTTCCCTCAGGAGCAGTTGTCACTATATGGCATCTTTCCTTCAGTTAGCCTACACATACTTTGCTCTGCTTTCTCAGAGCCTACTGCAATTTTGCTGATCTATGGGCTGTTTGGAAGATGACAAGGATGCTAAAAATAGCAGCGCTCCCACTATATCTTGCCTCTGTGACACAGCATCTCCAAAATAATGCCAGGAGCCAGATTGTTTTCAGATGCTCCATCTGGCTGCTTGACGTGGAAATTTTTTTCTGACTTGGTTATCTCAAACAATATTCTGGACCGGATTCTGATCTTGGTTGTGCTGGGTACAAAACTCGTATTGACTGGCCTGAAAACCAGAGTAAATTATTTTAAAGGATTTATATAGTGACTCTAAGATTGGAATCTACTTCTGTCTGTATTAGTTCATGTTGCAATAGTTAGCAGGTATCTACACTTACTGTTGGAGTTCTATTATATATTTCTTTGAACATGATTTTGTGTATACATACCATTGTATCCAGTTGCTGAAAGTGAGATTCCTCTTGTCTGAATAACAGTATTAAATATACAAAGAAAAGCCTGAAATTTCCCCTTTTGAGGTGAAAGCAATGCAGGGAAATGTCACTTAAGTGAGTAATGTGTACTCATTTTTTCTTTCCTTTTCAGACTGATGATGCCACTTTTCTGTAGAGAGATGGTGGAACTGTTGGACAAGAATGACAGCTTAGTCAACCACACCAGTTTATCAAACTATGCATTTCTCTATGGAGTCTTTCCAGCAGCACCTGGCGTGGCTATCTTTGCAAACCAGTTCAATATGGAAGTAGAGATTGTATGTGCCTGACATTTAGCAAACTCAGCACTAATTTTGATTTTAATTTTACTGAACTGATATTTTTAATACAAACTGTTGAGGAAGTTAGCTTTTCATAATATAAACACATCTGGGTCTCTTATGCTTCCTAGGGATCAAAATATGAATTACATTTCAAATTAACAATTAAACCATGCTGTTGGTTTTTTTTTGCTTTCTGTTTCAACTGTTCACATAAAACAGATTTAATTTTTTTTAAACCTAAGATCCTATTCCTAGAGTCTAGATTAAGAAAATTATCTGGACTGAAATAACTTAAAGCGTAAGGAAAATTCTACATGCTCCTGTTGAAGCCAATGAAAGTTTTATCACTTGCTTCAGTGGGAGCTGAGTTAGGTCACTGCTATGAGCTTTTGAAAATCCCACCTTGAGTGACTCTCCCCTCTGGTTAAACCTTAGGATAAAAACATGTAGTTTTTGTTTCTTATCCAAAGGACACTGCTCCAACTTATCTATTGGATTTATTACAAATAACTCTTAAATAAAAGAGATGTTTTATGAAGTGAGACAAATTCTTACAGGTATTCCCCATACACTTCAGGGTGGAAAGTCCAAGTAGCCAGGGTGCATCATGTTTATTACCAGACCCAGCAAATGGCTCCTATTAACAGCTTCCCATGTAGATTATTCAAGATGCTGAGAGAGAGAGAGAGAGACTCTGGGGAATAGACTATATATGGAGTTGTTGCTGGCTTGAACATGGGCACACATTGATGCTGCTTTTTTAGCAGCATTTTGGAGTGGCATTTCACACAGTTCCAGAATCTGGCCCTATATACATGTGCATCTATAACTGTTTGATTGTTTTCAATGTTCCTTCTAGGCAAAATAATATTAAAACATCTGTCTTTATTTTTTAGAAGAACTACACAGATTTTTGCAAAAATGTACAAGAAAGATACAATAACAAAGCATTGTAGGCTGAATTTTGTGTCTGCCAGCCTTGGCAATGTCCCTTTTTTAGTCAGAGGGCTGGTGTGTGTAGAATCTCCACTGCTGCCACCGTGTGAATTCTGAAAGCAAGGAAGCCATGGAAAACCAAAATATAAGTAACTTATAAACACTTCCAGGCTTTTTCTCCCCTCCTTGAATTTGAGTGACAGAAAATGCACATCTGCGCAACCAAATTTTGTTAATGTAAAACATAAAGCTGTGCATTGGAGGGAGAGACTAAGCTGTGACACACCACACTGTACTGCGTGCGCCCATTCCTGTACTGGAGTCATCGGGATTCCTCCTGTGAGAATGCACTGTTAATTTAAGAGAATTTGCAGAGTGGGCTCCCAAATGGACATTGTTTTTGATTATGGTCATTACAAGATATTCATCTTATTCTTAACTGTCTGCAAAAAATGGATGTATTTCCTACAATTCATAGCCCAAATTCTAGTTGATCTTCTAACCATGCAATACATTGACTTCAGTAGAATTCCATATGGTATTTAAGACTAGGGTAGAATTTTGCCCATAGTATATTTCGTAAAAACATAATTTAACTAGAGAGTTGATATCTTTTCCACTGTCACAAATTTGATTTCTGTTTGCAGATTACCTCAGGAATGGTGATAAGCACATTTGTGTCTGCTCCTATCATGTATGTTTCTGCTTGGCTATTGACCATTCCATCTATGGATCCAAACCCACTGGCATCTGCAATCCAAAACGTTAGCTTTGATATAAGTATTGTCAGTCTCGTCTCCCTGGTAAGTATTGATAATACAGTAAGGCGAAGGAAATACCAATACACATTAAGTGGCACTAAGGTAGTGACAAACAACAGGCCAGGTAATTGAAAGACAAAATTGTCATTTCATCACTCTTCTCCTGTTGTAGGAGAGGGGAGGAGAGAAGAAAGAGGCTCCCTGGTGTAGGGTAAAGCTACCATAAAGCTAACATGAACACTAAGTAGTAGTAAAAAAGGATGGTCCAGTGGTTAGGGCATTAGAGAGAAGGGCGTGTGCCAGATCCTCCTATCCTGAGCATCCCTAATTTCAGCATCTTTTCCACCCCTTTGTTTGTGAGGGGCAAGCAGCCTTCAGCACGTGATAGAGCAGCCTTGACTTGCCCCAGCAACAACAGCCGCCTAGAAGTCACACCATCTCAAGCACACAGAATGCACTGTGGTTATGCCTCCTATGGCAAAGGGGCTGGGAGCAGGTGGCATAGAGCTGATTCTTCCAGCTTTGTTACCTAAAAACAAAAGGAAATGACTTGTTGGATATTTAATTCCGGGATGGTAAGCCTGAGTGCTCATCTTAATTTTTAGAAGTCCTAAATTGAACTCTTACTTCTTTTGTGTATTTCAGATCTGGTCTCTTACTGTTATTCTTTTGAGTAAGAAATATAAACAGCTTCCTCATATGCTGACAACAAACTTACTCATTGCTCAGGTCAGTACCATGTAGAATATAAAAAACTTCAGATACAAGCTTTTATTTTTTTCTGAAAAAGCTTTCCACACAGAGATTACTTTATTTATATAATATATATAATGAAGGGAAAAAAGATCTAACACATTACTTTCTAAATAGCTTCAGTGTTACTATGCCTCAGAAATTTTGTGTAGTAGACTGTATAGTATTTACTGTACAGAACAATTGTTTGTGATTCTGTTGGAATAAAATGATTGATGATGACATTAAAGTCTTTCTGATAGAACTGTGTCTCAAACTGAGAAATAAAGGAAATTCAGAGGGAAAGCTCAGATTTGGAATACATTCTTTTCTCAGTTTTATATGTGTAATTCTAAGTGGTGTTAATTATATATCTAAAGATCGTATATCTTCATCCCCCAATGTTCTCAATCTATATATCCATTAAGCACCATTGAAATGAAGCCATCTTCATTTGGTTGATATCAGCCGCTTGAGGACATCTGGTGCCCAGCAGATGGCCCAACAGTGAGAGGGAAATGTTGGCCAAGGATACCGAGCAAAACCTTGTATTTGACAAAAGAGCCATGGGATCTTTAAGATCCAGACTTGACAGAAAAGATTTGGATTTATAAGGTCTCTGCTGCAATATTTGCGTAAATGGAGTAAATTGCATGAGAATTCTCCATGTAGTGTGAGACAAGAAGAGACTGAACCATCCTTCACTCACTGGAATCTTTGTGTGTGCTTCTTTTTTTCCATGCTTTGCACATATTACTCTTGCCTGACTTATAGATAGGATCATAAACATGCAGCATACATTCAAACGTAGTTGCGGGACTGTTCTCTCAATACACGTACAGAATTCCCATTGTTACAAGTAGGAGTGAGTTACATGTGCCTAGCATTGGGAGAAAAGACCACATAGGACCTTCTTCCCGGGAAGTCAACTGCAAAACTCCCATTGAGTTCAGTGGGATGATGATGGCGCCTGTTGTGTGCATATGCAGCAGACCTTTTTCTTAAGTATAATATTGATAGAAATATATAGTACAAAATATTAAAACCAGGAAGGCTCTGTTGACTATTATGGGGTCATCCTTTTCAAATCCGATTTGTTTAAATCGGACACTTCTTTTTTTATAACTGCAAGTTAACTTCAACTGTAAAGGTTATTTTTCGTAAAATTTTATTAGAGTAATTTATCTGGGCCTCTTCACTACTAAGATTATCCTTGGACAGGTTGTGTCCCCAAGTGTGAATTATTTACCTGGTAATTCTCCCAGATATCCAAACCTCTATCAATCTCAGGTTTTATTCAGTGCCCCCAAAACACTTTAGACAAAAAGGGTGTGTAATACATTTTATAAAATTTGTTTTCTGAACCCTAACTCTAGAGTGTGTTTGTTGTCAAAAATAGAAAATCCCTAAAAAAACAGATACTTGTGTCAGTGACGTAGCCTTAACTTGAGGCCTCTATTGCACTGCTTTAATGCTGTGAAAACTCATTCTCAAATATCTGAGCATCCATAAATTCAAACAAAATTCAGTTGTCTGGCTGCGGAGAGTGGATTTTTGGTAACTATTGTATCTGTGCCATCTGTGTATTTTTCCCCTAATATTTTCATTTCAATACGAAAATGATTGCAGCTTCACTCTCCTTTCACAGGTTGTTGCGTGCATTGGAATGGTGATATGGAATTTCATTATTAGAGAGAGAAACATCACTCTGCAGATTCTGGTGTTCATGTTGTTATACAGCTCGCTTTATAGTACTTATTTGTGGACAGGTAAATTGGAATGTGAATAACTTCTGCTTTCATGTGGTAAAAATAAGTATTGTAGTATACAATTAATATTCTAGAGTAATTGTACTCTGCAGAGTCATCTTTCCTCACATTGTATGTTAATCATTTATATAATATATAAATGTTCACAGTTCTGTACAGTGGTAGGTCATTGCCAAACGGAAACATACATGCCTGCACTGAAGAGCTTACAGACTAAGGCCCTGATCCTGTAGTTTGTGGATACATTGCTGTGCCTATGCAGAGCTCCGTTGACTTGAGTGCAGTTCTGCATAGATGCAGCAGCCTGCTTGTACTGAACAAATTGCAGGAATATGCCTTAAAGGCAAAAGCAAGCACAGAGTGAACAGTGGGGTATAGCCTTTTAACATTTCATAAACAGTGTGTGGGTTTTCTGTAGGTTCTTAAGGATGGAGACAGTGGCAGATTGCTGTTTAATAGGATAACTTCCCCAAAGCTCTGCTAGGCCTATGGGGTGCAATGAAAGTGGACAAAACAGACCAAAAGAGGTGGAAGGAATGAGGCAGGACACTTGTATAGCCTAATGCGAGTGTGACGGGGTGTACCAATCCTGCATGGGGCCAAGAGGGCCTGCCCAATCACTGTGGGCCCAAGAGACCACAAACCTTGCCCCTGCTGCACATGCTCAAGGTGGAAGGGACAGATACAAGGAGGCAACCCAGCTCAGTCTGGGCTGGCTGGGGAGGAGGAAGGATGTGTGCTGCAGGCTCCTGCAGAGACGCCTGTGACTCTCCAAACGGTGGATCTGGACTACACCGTGGAGGACCAACCAATTGCAGAGACTGACTGGGACACTTAGCCACTGCCAGCCGGAGAGAGGCCCGAGATGCACCTTGCGATACAAAGGACCCAGGGAACGTGATAGACGCCGATGCTTAAACTCTTAACAGGGAATTTGCCTGGGTTCCCCTCCAACCCCCACCCCACCTGCCAGCAGGGCCGGTGCTACCATTTAGGCAGCTTAGGCAATCACCTAGGGCGCCAGGATTATTGAGGGGGCAGCATTTTGCCGGGGCGGGGGGCGGCAGGCAACTCCGGTTGACCTGCCGCAGGCATGCCTGCGGAGGGTATGTTGGTCCGCGGCTCTGGTGGAGCTGCCGCAGTCATGCCTGCGGATGGTCGGCTGCCACCGGACCATCTCCACCTGAGCTGCAGGATCAGCGCGGGGGGTGGCGAAATGGCCGTGCGCCTAGGGCGCGAGAAACCCTGGCGCCGGTCCTGCCTGCCAGTAGGTGTGGCTACTGCTTGTTTGCTCTGCCCACCCAGGGGCTACAGACTGACTATTTGTTCTACCTGCCCAGAGGGTCAGAACCCCAACTGCTATTGCCTGCCCCAGTCAGGAGGCCCACAAGCCGTAGTCTGTTGTCTGTTTGGCCCTGCCAGGGGTCCCGAGCCCTCCTTGTACTTACCTGATCCCACAGGGAGTCCCGATGACTGTGTGATGGGATGTACAAACCCCGCACTGGGTCAGTGAGGATGGCCCCACTCAACACGCAGGGCCCTCCATGACAGTGAGGATGACCATGTAGAACCATGTAGTTATCTGAATTTTCCACATCATGGATTGTTTTTTAGCTTTTCATTGGCCTTTGATGAGAAAACATGAACAGGCACAGACAAGGTTTCTTGTGAGGAAACTTTAGCCAGGCTTGAAAGGCCTCCTGCCCCTCCTGTACTACTCAGTCATACATGTGTCTCAGGACCAGTTTTAAGTGGTCAGCCTCTTTGCACTTGCATTTCATTCACTCATACCCACATACGGTTTGCTCCATAAAGGCAAGGCATTTCCCAATGGAAGTAGCTGGTTGAAAATCAAGCCCCTTATTTAGACACCTAATTATGCACTTGGGACCCCAGCTTTGGTTGATCATTTTAAAAAATCTTATCCACAGTTTTTCACATAAATTATGGAAGTATGTAGTGTGCTGACTTCCTGAGTTGTGAAGGACTGAAAATAGAATTTGGAAGTCCAGCTCAAAGACACTGTTATGTATATGTAAAAATGTGCAGAGTTTCTGGTTATGTATAGTTTACTAATTAATCAATAATTGTTATAGTATCCAACTGGTCAATACGTTGACATAACACCTATCTATAACACCTGCTACTAATGTCCTTATTAGCAACTATAAAAACAAACTACTCATATTTAAAACTCTTAAGACCTCTACTAAATGTTTATAAATCCATTAGAAACCATTTGTAAATTGAACATTACTGCACAGTGAGCCCAAGTGTCTTTAAAATTTTAAATACCTATTTATAATGTAACTTTTGAAGGTAGTAGTTTTTGTATAATTTTGTCAGAGTAAAACTCAAGGGAAAAAACATTGTAGCTTATAGCTTTTGACTTAATATATTGAGGAGCAAGAAAGAAAAAATCTTACCAGCTGTGTGATATTGGATACCAGTTGTAGCGTATCTAGACTCTTCAATTGTTACTTTTTGTTTTAATGAAAAGTAATAAAGCAGAGATTTCTATTGTCTTCTTAGGTTTCCTCTCTCTGACTTTACTCCTTTTAAAGAAAAGAGACGTAATAAAGATCCCTGTTGGCTTTATCATCTTAGCTGGATGGGGGTAAGTTGGCAAAAGTTTCCTGTAGAATAAATGAGAACGTGCAAAATAGTTATTTTCCTGACACACTTTGTATTTTGCTGTTGCAGCATCCCAACACTTCTAGTGGGAATCTTACTAATAACTGGTGAACGTAATACTGATAGCATTGACTCAGCATTTTTTTATGGAAAATATCAGGTATGTGTTTCTCTTCATCCCTTCTGACACCTGCCTTTCACATTACGTTATTGAGAAACTGTTTGTTTTCTCTCTTTGCTTTACATATAACTAAAGAGCTTTCTTCCAAGTACAGTTCTAGCAATGCAAATACTAAGGATCAAATAGACTCTACTCAGCTTGAAGGCTGTGGTAGTAAATTGTTTTTCTGTAACAACAATTATGAAAGACTATTTGAACAGGGAGCCTTTTTGGCAACACTGACAAAAAGAAAGCAGAGACTGAATAACCTGGGAGTGATAATGGGCTGTAAATCCCTCGTCCTCTAGGTCAGTGGTTTCCAAGTTTTTACTAAGGTAATCCACCAACTGCATTTTGGTAATTTTTTTTTTAAACCCACCCGGAGTCCAGATTTGTGGGGGGAGGGGCAAACTCATAGGCCAGCATCCTTTTCTCTTCCCCTGCTGCCTTACCCTGCCAAGGGGCAGCGTCACCCTCTGCCCTGATGCTGCAACCCTAATCTTAGCCCGAAGCAGAAGGGGGGTAAAGTTAGAGAATGAGCCAAACCCACCTTGTAGTCACCCAGTAGCAATGGCTCCTGTCCCATGAGACTGGACTTGGCTCCCCACTTCAGGCAGGTTTGGACAGCCATCCTTCTGTCATGACGGAAGGGCGGTCGAGCCAAATTTGAGTGAGTGGCACTGCTACCCCATGTGGCAGATCTCAATGCTTGGAATGGGGGAGCTGGCCCCACCCCAGGGGACAGGAGCTGCCACTGCACAGTGCGTACAGGGCAGGCTTGCTTTCTAAACCCCTGATCCTGAGGCCTCCTCTCTGCATGGGGCCTGTAACCCATCTACAATTTTCCTTTGCAACCCTCTGGTGGGTTGCTACCCACCATTCGGGAAACACTGCTCTAGGTTACCAGTTTGAATCCAGCTCAGCTTGGTAGTTAGCTAAAGTTGTTACCATCTAATGGCTAATCAGTGGTCTTAGTCAAGGTCCTATAGACAGGTGTCCACACTACTAGAGCATTACACCAATTGGCAATAATTAGCATCCTCGTTGGGAGTCTTGGCAGAGAAACCAAGGACTGAAAGCGCCTAGAGTCTGAACTACACTCTTACTGATAAATTGTCCATTCATCTCTGGCATGATGTACACAGCTGGGGCAATGTGAGGAAGCTCCCCTTGCTATAGTTTTACTTTGCTGGTGGATAGAGAGGACATGAGTCTGCAGGGTTGTCAATCTGGTACTTGTCACAAGTACTAAAACAATTTCCAAATTGATACTGTGTGTTGATGGCAGATCTGTCAGACAGAAAGGCTAATTGGACTTGCAGAAGGACAGGGGGTGGAAAATGGAGCCCCGCAAACGGAGGAAAAGAGAGTGCACTTGTCCTTGGAATAAGAATCACAGAAGGAGAAATGGGGGGAAAGGACAGGAAGTAAGTGAGAGCTCTCATTGCCTGGAGAGAAGGGTTCCTACAGAACAAAAGCCAAAGAAAAAGAACCATCTGCAGGTTATCCAGGCTAGGAAGATCAGCTCAGCCAAGCATGCTGAGTGGACTTTTAGCTACATTATGTCTTGTGGCATAAATATAGAAATACATTTTGGTTTGTTCAAATTTAGGTGCTCCTGGAGGGTTGGATTCTAGAAAGTACTAGTATTCAATGTGTCAAAAAACACGCTTTTACATTTTCTTATGTTAAGAAGGCATATCTTTTCTGTTGATTTCCTGTGATAGATGGTTACCACAGCAGTGACCCTATTCATCAGCATTCTGATATCAGGAATCTCACTTCTGTGTATGAACAGAAATGGACAGGAGACTGACTATGAGGTATTGAACCCATATTCACATAATGGCCAGATGGAGAACTCTGAAAGGGAAGGGAATGAGGAGAATCAGACATCAATCAGTGGCTCTCCACCTTTCGCAGAATCATCTGCAGAAAGAGGTACGGTGCCTGGCTGTGCAAAAAACAGGGAGCTGGGGATAAACCATAATTCTGTGCATGAGTTTAACCTCTACCTGTTGGAAGGAGGAGCGGGAGGAGGAGAAAAGCTTGTCTTTGTCAGTTCTTGAGAAATGCTAAGCTGCTATGGTGATGCATGAAAATATAACCTTAATAGTGCACTTTCTCTCAGTTACTTTAATATGATGATTTAAGGGAGGTTTCTTAGTTATCCCTATACATAATACTGTGGGTGTATGTATTTAAAAATATAGTGGTGTGTATGTGGTATCCATGTGATAGATCTCATTGATCAGGCATCTCAGACCATTTCATCTGCACCCTGCCCACTAACCCATCTCTTTCAGGACAAACTATTCCTTGTCCTACTCATTTGGATTTAGTGTGCTCAGTTATGCCAGTGCTCCCTTACGTTGTTTACGTAGCCAGGAGCACCTACATTGCTCCCATAATGTAATGTTGTGTTTGAAAACTTCAGTATACTAGGAGTCTGAAAAAGACCCTCTCTGAATGGAAGCTGGAAGAGAATTGTCACACCCTTCTCCTTTAGGCAGTCAGTAATTTGGATATTTGCAGATGTTCAATCAATGTTCTTCTTTTAGAAGAGAATAGAATAATTTTGTTTTCCCATCACATTACTATAAATCAGGGAAACACTAACTATCTTTAATGCTTAATATTTTTAATAGGTTGGTGTTCATGTCAAACAATAAATGGTGAGTTATGCTGCTCTGGAGAGGAAGAGCCAGTGTCAAATGCCACCACTAATGATAGCTGTACTCCTCCCACCGAGACAGGTACAATAATAATGTATTCTCATATAATATTCTATCTATTGCAATAGTAGCAAAAACTAAATTGGGAGATGTCATGACTTTAACTGTTCTACTTGGATATCCTGAACTTCTAATTAAAATAGAAGGCTTTTGCTGTCATGTAACTTCTTATAGTTTACACTCTGCCATCAGAGACAGCTGTAGCATTTTTTATTGTCCAGAACTATTAATTTGTAACAGACAATTTAGAAAGCTGCACAGAATGCAACTTTTTTAGGGGATTTGTCCTCAGATCTTTCAGCACTAGTCTTCACACAAGGGATGGAACTTTCAAGATATCGGGCACTTCTGTCAGTTCATAAATTCCTGGTCCTAAACTGTTGGGGTTGGCATGAAAGGCCTAATCCAAAGTCCATGAAAGTATTTCTGTTGATTTCAGTGGGCTCTGGATCTAACCCTGTAGATTGTATTTTGCCCTCATATGGAACATTCCCTTCCAAGTATTTGGAGTTTGGGAAAGTAAGTGTTTGAGGGCTCTGAAAGAGCCATGGAAATTGAAGAATAGTTCACAATGAACTTTCTGCATCCTGTGAGAACCTTTGGTCCAGCCCATGCACATCTTTACTTCTCAACAGCCATCAAAGTGATCATGCACACTGCAGCCTTCCTTAGCTGCACGCTTTACAGGCAACTCCATTCCATACGTACCGCATGCACATTTAACTTTCAACAGGTCCGAACTCTTTGGAACCCAAACCATTTCTCACTGCAACACTTAATCAAGTCTCTTCAGTGAGGGCTATTTCCACACAGTTTATTCCCAATCACTTAGGCTGTAGGGCCATTCGAACAAATGTCACAGGGATGTGGGTTTTGTTGGTAAATGTGTGTTGCCTCTTTCATTCCTACCCCCAAATAGCTGAACCTTATTTGCTCAAATCAAGTAGAGATGATTTCAGCCTGATAGGGGTTACAATGGAAACACTCATGTAACCTTAATTACAGCAGTTGATCATGCTTCCCACTGTTTTACCGAACTGCAGTGACACGTATCCTGTTTTGTGTGTAGTACATATTAATGTCCTCTTCATGCAGTTCTTTTGTTGCCATCTAGTGGCAAGTACGGAGAACTTTTTAATAACCTACCTGTAACTTGCAGTTTGAAACAAAAGGAATATCCATTCGGTAAGGGTATTTATAGCTGTCTTTAATGCTGTGGGGTTATGGTACATTGCTTTAGAATTGTATGCTAACAACTGTGTAGAGTTTTGATACTGGAAAAAACAGGAAGAAATTAACTGATTAATCTGTAGCTCAACGAGGCTGGGATATACAGCAAGTTAGAAATGACAGTGTTTTTCTAAATACTTTCACTATACTGGAAATTCATTGTCGGAGTAAAAACTTGTTCCGCAAAACTGTTAATTTCTTTAGTACTGCCAGGAACAGTTTCTCAGAGCTAACCACTACTAAACTTTTCACTAGTGTAGAGCTGTAATTTAGGCAGCAAAAGTTTTTGTTTTGTAAGGTTTTCTTGCTTAGGGAGAGAGTAACTATCTCCACCACAAATCAAGCAGTCTGCTTTGGGACAGCTGTCTGAAGAATTTATAGTTAAAGGTAACATTAAAATTTCCCTTTTTGTGCATGTAGCCTCAGCACAGAAATTAAAATTGATATTATACATGCAAATTCCAGAAGTAGTAATAATGTAGTTTGTGCATGGACTTGGAGCCAGGAACTCCTGAGTTGTTCAAGACTACAGTGTGTGTCAGCAATGATTAAATCAGTCATTTCAGCTCTGACTAATGTGTAGGTCCCAAAAATGAAGAAAGCTGTGTGTGGACGTTCCTGTTGTTGACTTCCTTCTACCATCTCTCCCCATTACTTCCTCCTCCTCATTGCTTCTAAAGGATTGTTGTAAGATTGTGGCTTTTGACTGAGTGTTGTACAAGCTGGCTAGTACACTTCTTGACAGCAGGGTCAGAATGGTCACACTGTTTTAAGTTAAAAGGCCTAATTATAAATTCTGGTTAATGTTTTGCAGCAAATCAGTGTGAGAGTCAGTGCAGTTCTGAAAACTGCCTATTGGCACAGGAGGAACAACGTCTGCAGAGTGGAGATAAACAACTGGCTAGACATGTGTTGCTGTGTTTACTTCTCATTGTGGGCCTGTTTGCTGTAAGTATTTCCTCTTTCTGACATTGATTAGATCAGTGGTTTGTGACACTTTGTCTATATAGGTTTCCTGAAAGACCAGTAAAAAGCTTGTAGTTCCCCATTTTTCTGGGTCAACATCAATTCAGTCTGCCCTGTATTAAATGAATGTGTGTGTCTCCGTTCTGTTCCTCATCAGAAGAGTACATCACAAAATTAATTGTGCTAACTCTGTACCATTAACACTGCAGATGGCAGTGAACAAGTCAGGGCTGACAACAGGATGGGGAGGGACAAAATTTGACTTCTCATTGGTCTGCCAATTCATCAGACTTTTTTCAGCGATATCTTTCTTCACTACACAATAGTCAGCTTTTTAAACGTGCAGTAGTTCTTCGAAAAGGAGCAACCTAAAAATGGCTCCTTCTTGCTGAACAGATCTGTGCGGATTCAGAATTCAGGTTGCTTTATCGATGACAAATACGATGGTGATGAACATGGTATAAGAACCTGTATAAAATAAAACAGAAAAATCTATTCGTGCTGTTTTATATTAGCCCTGTGGACTCCACACAGCCACCCAGTAAGCTAGACTCTATTCCTTTGCTGCATCATCAAAAGAATTATTTACTACCTTCCAGTTAGAGCCAATCAGTGACTCCTGTGAGATGTTGAAGGCTCCAGACTGTTTGCTGGAGTGTAACTAAGTCAGCATTTGACCTTCAGAAACTCTATTGCTGGTGGCGATGCAGAAGAAGAAAACAACCCAGTTTGACTTTCAGAGCCCAAGTAGAGTTTGTAGGGCTGACAAAAAACCACACTTTTTACAAGTACAAATGTATATTTGATATAGAAACTAAGAAGAATTAGTGAACCCCACAGTGCCATTATTAGTCAGAGCAGAACTGCTTTTTAACTAGGTTAGTGGTTCTCAAAGTTCATTGCACCGCGACCCCCTTCTGACAACAAAAATTACTGCACAACCCCATGCCGGGGGGGGACTGAGGCCTTTGCCGGTCCAAGCCCTGCCGCCCTGGGCTTCAGGGGGGCCTATAACCTGAGCCCCACTTCCCTAGGCAGTGGGGCTCATGCTTTGGCTTTGGCCCTCGGCAGTGGGACTCGGGCTTCAGCCCTGGGCCTCAGCAAGTCTAACGCCAGCATTGGCACCCCATTAAAATGAGGTCACAGCCCACGTTGGGGTCCTGACCCATAGTTTCAGAACCGCTGAACTAGGTCATTGGAAGCAAGTTTTCCTTTTTTCCAAATATCGTATATCAGACATTTCAAATAATTATAAATACATTTTTGTGGTAGCCCATAAGATAAAGAGGTACCTGAAGTTTTGGCCCCAGTTTTATCTATAAATCAATTGTCAGATTTTTAGTTGCAGAAACTATTAAATGAACTATTAGCCCCTTGCTACTCAAAAATTATTTCACTTTTATGCCCACATAAAATACCATTTGTTTTTCCAGATTATGTTCGCTGAAGTGCCTACCAGCACCATTTCAGCTGCTCTTGAGCTTCCATAAAAGCAAAAAACAATGTAGAAAATGCTTGTGTTCAGCTCAGTAGGAATGTTTGCTTTCTGCCTTATAAAATATTGGCTCAGACAAGTTTGCTACTTATTGATCACCTAAGTATGCATAGAGGTTAACATAAAAGAACAAGGTCCTCCTTTGTTTAGGGTGTTAGAGGTGCAGGCCCTCAGCAATGATGGTACATTTTACCCTTAAAATCGATCAGAATATGTGGGTCCCATTTACAGCTACTGAACCTCACAAGGAATGTAGCATGTTACTTTTCAGTGACTGTTTTTGTTCTAGATGACTTATTGCATAAAGAAAATAAATGAGGTTTTTTTGTTATCTTCTGTGAAGAAGAGAGAATTTTCTAACAATTAATTTATATTTTTAACAGAATCTGTCCAGCTGTTTGTGGTGGTTGTTCAACCAAGAACCTGGAAGGCTCTACGTGGAATTGCAGTTCTTTTGTGCTGTTTTTAATTTTGGTCAGGTACTTAGCAATGTTTCCTTTGAAATCACTTATTTCTCTTGGCTGCTGACTCTGGTAGCTGCCATCTTTGCATGTTTTGGTAGCAAGACAGCACTCTTGTGTTGGCTGAAGTCCCTCTGCTATGCTAAAATCTCCAATTTCTGTCATGCTTTACTTTCAGTGTTTTGGCTTCTGCGTACCTGAGAGTCTTTTCAACTGCATAGTGTTTTATGGACATTAGAGAGTGATTTACACTGGCACAAATGGCAGCGAGGTTCTCAATGCCTGTTGAAAGTCAAAGGGGGCTAGGCCTTGTCTACAGTGGAAGGTTGCCCCAGTTTAACTTAAGGTGTGACTTCACAGCAGTCTAGTTAAATGGGGCAAAAAGCTGTGTAGCCACACTCTTATTTCAGTGTAACGGTGGCTTATTTCAGTTTGGTTAAACCTGTTCCTAGTCATCTTAAACTAAACTGAAATAAGCCACCATCCATTGAACTAAGCCTTTTGTATGAGTGTAACCATATTGGTTTAAAAGACGGTTTGGGTTATATCAGGTTATATATGCACCTTTCTTAGGTAGACAAGCCCTTGGGGACCATACTACCTTTGAAAATCTTCCCCTTTGTAGTAGGTGTCGTTTGGCTAAAACACCAAGCATTGAATTGGGAATATTTTCTTCTTGTGTTTAACAGATATTATGGTGCAAACATTGCTGAAATAACATGAAGTGATCCTGGAGCCAAAATGGAACCGAATCCTACGAGGTGCTAGTTCCTTCTAGGATTTGCAGTGTCCTCAGCTCTCATTGATGATGCCAGTCAGCATTTCACATCAATGAGAGTTGAGGGTGGTCAGCACTTCACAGAAGAAGCTAGCAATTTGCAGGATCAGAGCCATAAAAAAACCTCTGATGCCTTCTGGCAAGCTTTTTAAAATGTGTAATCAAAATAACATTACACTTGTGTGTGTGTCATCATTTTACTAGCACACAAATTGAAGAATTTTCCATTGACAGACAAATTCCCCTTTCCAGCCATCTTTGATAATTTGCTGTCACAAATCAGTATATCCTTATGTCACACTTCATCACCTTGGATGAGATTCTGAGGCCACATGTGCTGGAATGTGGCATCACTGAATGTATTGAGAACATGGAGTAGGCTGATAAGAAAGGAGTCAGCTCAGTGTATGTGTATACGCACACAGACATCTTGGTAATCAGCAGTGATAGGAAAGAACATGCTGACACCTTCAGTGGAGGGTTGATAAAATGTGAGGTGTATCAAGTTTTCTAGAAAGGGGCAGTGATTCATTTCAACAGGTCACTCATCCAATTTTCTTTGGCTGCCTACCATGGCATTTTCTGCTTCACAGGTTGTTCCTGCTATGCCTCCTGTTTGCAAATTTTGTATGATGGACAAGTGTTCCAGAAGTAAATTGCTATCAACTTATTCTCCTCTTTATTTTGGCTGGTCTTATCATGCAGATAGCTCTGGAAGGATGTTGTTGTGTTTGTAGTAGCAGATGAGATGTCGATCTACGTGAATAAATTTACCAGACCCCTTGCTGGAGAAGTTCTTTGACAGCCTATTGCATACCTGCCTCTGTCTGTCTCTTTAGGTCCAAAATTTAAAGGATCCTTAATCCTATTTATTCTTTGTAATAGTGTCCCAGCCACAAAATTCAATCCTGATGGCACTACATTCAGTGGATTATTTTAATTTTCTTTTCTTTCCTGGGTCTGAAATAATGTCATTTCTAGGTTTATAATACTGATATTTTTCGGTGTTGTGGTTTTTTTCCAGGGCTTCATATCCTTTGGTATTTTTGGTTTGGATAAACATTTAATCATTCTGCCATTCAAAAGAAGGTAAATCCAATCTTTCAAAACTTACCTAGGCAGATTTAATGCTAAGGATAACTATTAATAATGTTATTGATCTTTTAAACCTCTGCCTCCATCGCTGCTCCTACCTCCTCTTCTATCCATGCACCTTCCAGGGTGCCTCTCCTGAATGCCCATTGATTTACAATTTAATAGGCATGCAAAATGTAGGTGTGTAATACTGCATGCCAAAGGTTTGTAGGGGGGGAATGCTACCAATACTGGCAGCAGCTAACTTAAAAGTTCACCATATTATTGCACTAATTTCCCCAACCATGTTTACAATGCTCCGGCTCTCATAATTGTGGTTTGAGCATTGGCCTGCTAAACCCAGGGTTGTGAGTTCAATCCTTGAGGGGCGATTTGGGAATTTAGTTGGGGATTGATCCTGCTGTGAGCAGGGGGTTGGACTAGATGACCTCCTGAGGTCCCTTCCAACCCTGACATTCTATGATTCTATGGTTAGATTGGCACAGACGCATGCAGTGAGCTGCAATCTTCTGGCCATGCCCTAATGTCACTGCTGCTGGCTAATCAGAGTCAGTGGGTTCCAAACTGAAAATCTGGTGGGACATAAAAGCTCAGCTGAAATTACATTTAAGGCTTAGCTTGCAAATGAGCTCTCGCTGCTGGTACAAGTGAAACTGCCAAAGCCACTGCTGCTTCCCCACAGGGAAGCTGAATATGCCTCTTATGTGAAGAAGTTGGGTCTCCCAAGTCCCACACTGCCCCAGGCTGTGGGAAGAACTTAGGTTGTGGCTGGAGCTTGGGAGAGGACTGCCACCCATGGGCAATCCTAAATTGCACAGGGTCCAGGCAGTTCTGAATCATGGAAGTATATCTAGTTCCTTGCCTCCGCTCTGCCTTAGCTAGAATCAAGCTTTTGAGTGTTCAAAGGCCAACAGTATATGGGCTAGGAAGTTCTATCATGGGTAGCTAGTGTATGCACTGTATTATAACAGAATTGGTGAAAGAAATGGTGGAGGATTTCCTCGAGTTCTATAATATTTTTCCAGCTTTCATTTTAAATTGCCAGTTTCTTTGTTGAATTCTTGCTTAATTATTTTTCAGGTTTGAATTCCTCTGGGGTAGTAGAGAAGCAGTAGAACATGCAGAGTCTTCTGTACCTGAGGAAATCAGGATGACATGTCAACAGTTTGTTCATTATCACAGAGATGTCTGTGTCAGAAGCATTGTCAAAGACAGAAGGTGGGGCTCTGTTCCTTTACAGAGGTTCATTTAAACTGCAGTTAACTGTTCAGAGATCACAGGCTGGGAATAAGATAGCACTTCCATTAGTGTTTACAGCCATAGCAAATATCTTCAAACTGCAGTATACATCAATGTGAAAGATGAGTATTTAGCAGCTTGTTTAGTTAACTTGTCTTCAATGGAAACATTAAACCTCATTTTCTTGTGACTAAAAGTATTTGTATGAGAAAAACTTTGGAGGTCTAATCCTGCATCCTATACTTACACGCATTTGCTATGGCTACGCCTGTAAAGATTGCTCATGTGATTCTGGATTTGTAGATCCTTATCCCTTACAAGTTCATTCTTGTTGCTTATTCTTCATATGAAGTTATAATCATCTTGTGATGTCACACAAGCTTTCGGAAACAAATCGATGCCTCAAACTGTGTTTGAGGTGGAAGGTGGGGGAGAAGGAGCAGCAGAAGCAGAATAACTTAAAAATATTTGTTTTGCAAATACCCATGATATAAAGAAAAGGCAGGAATGACTTTTCTAATCAGAATGCTTCAGATTTCCCCATGATGTATGAGTAATTCTTTAAAGAAGGATGAAGTAAGGCAATCTGTGACATTTACCCAGGGTATAATCTGGACTAATGAACAGCGCTGTCCCCTCAGTTCTCCAACCTGGAGTCCTTTTTACACGGCTTTGCTGTGAGAGCAACCACTCCTGGTCTGCTCTCTCACAGCTTCCAGCATGTAACTTACTCTCAGTTATAGCGTATGAGTGCTATAGCCAGCCACTTGTGAATTACACTGCAGAGCAACACCAGCAAATTCCCAGTCCCAGAGTTACCCTAGAAATATACGTCTTGTCCTGCCCAGTGCTTTTCTGGACAATACAGGCTCATAGAAAGTTTATTTCATTAATAGAAAATTATATGCACAAATCCTGTTATCCCAAACGGAGATCCCAAATACTTCAGTCCAACACATTGGTTTAGGTAAAACAATAAAACAAATTTATTAACTACAAAAAGATAGATTTTCAGTGACTATGCCTCATTACTTGTAAAAGACAGAACTGGTTACATGAAAATAAAAGTACAACACAACTAATGCCTAACTTAACAAGCTAAAGTAAATTCAAAGCAAAGGTCTGTCTCACCACATGGTTCAGCAGTCTTACTGGCTGAATTCCTTTCAGTCAGGATCCTTCCCCCAGTCCAGTGCTGCTTCCTTTGTTCTTTAAGTGTTGTCGATGCCCTGGATAGAGAGAAAGGGAGAGATCATTTGGGGTGTCTGCTCTCCCTTGTAGTTTTTTCTCTTCTTCAAGAATCATTTCCAGCTGAGGTTCAGGAGACAGAAAGTCTGTGTGTATGGGAACTCCATGCTGTTTCTTTGTCAAGATGTAGACTTTTCACTCTCATCCTTTTTCCTGCCAGAGAATGGCCACTTAACCAGATGATGGTCCATTTGATTTTGTAGAGACCTGGCTGAGGCATTGGCTAGGTTTTGTCTCTGGAAAACTGGTTTCTGACGGCCCCCCAGATTTGGAACATGTTTTAATAATATCATACAGTAGAATCTTAGAACTTTACACACAATGTTGCCATACACATTTTACCAGGACAATAATGGTCAGCAAATTGAGTTTTCAAATGATACCTCACAAGGCATATTTTGTAAGAAATTTATCATAATCTTGTAAAAGGGGTGAACATAGGGGTACAGACATCACACAGTTCATGTAGCAGGCTTCCTACCACACAAGCAAACATGGCACATCAGGAAGTATTTTTACAGAGTAAACGGGGTGCACTTTGTACATACATGGTGCCTGGCATAAGCACCGACTGGAGCACCCATGGGGAAAAAATAGTGGGTATTGAGCACCCACCAGCAGCCCCCATCAGTATTTCCCTCTCCCCCTAGTGCCTCCTGCCTGCCAGCGGGCCCAGCTGATCAGCACCCATGCTGCCCATCCTTGCCGCCTGTCCATCACGATCAGCTGTTTTGCGACTTGCAGGAGGCTCTGGGAGGAGAGGAGAGGAGCGAGGATGTAGCACACTCAGGGGAGGGGGTGAAATGGGGCAGGAAAACGCAGAGCAAGAGTAGAAAGGGGGTGGCCTTAAGGGAAGGGATGGTGTGGGGGCTGGGTCTGGGGCAGAGCCAGGGTTTGAGCACCCCCTGGCACAATGAAAAGTCGAGGCCTGTGGTGCATGGCATTTTATCCCCCCTACTATTTCTTTGCTTTTATAGTTTGTTTCATTTGAGAATTAATCAGACTTAAGAGTGAAACATAAGCTTGCACATATATTTTGGGTCTCTGTACTTAAAAAATACCAATTTCTGATATCAAATATTTGTATTTCATTTTATATTTGAATATTATATACTGTGCATTTCTTTCCCACCTTATTTCCATTTGTGAGAAAATGTGTGCAATCCCTCTATCCCTTATTTAAATATTCATCTAATTTCTCTTTAATTTAATAATACTGTATCTAATATCCTACTGTTACGATTTTGGTTCTTTGTTTAGTTGCTCCACTAATATAAGCTAATATTTGCTCTCATTTTTACTGCTTGTTTTAATTAAAATATAAAGAAGTTCCTTGGTTGTTGCTGACTTGTGTAACTGTTAATCATCTTTGTTTGCTCAAACTTCAGAAACCCTGTTCCATAGAGCAGATTTTAGATAACCAGAAATATTCATTACCACAGGTAAATTTGAGTGATAGTTCCCTACTACTGACTGGAAAATATTAGTAGTATTGCCTCATCACTAAGTCAAAAAAGCAAAACAAAACACTTCCGTCTTGCATCAGTGTCATATTGTTCTCAATTGTTCCCTCTAGTAAATAAAGATTCAGTGAGATAGTCAAATTAAATGACTTATCTACAATATACACAATTATTCAGTGGCTATTTAAACTTGAAGAAAAGGTGAGCATTGAAGTGCAGCCCGAGTACCTAATGCTTCTGGCATTTTACATTTAATTAAATCAAGTATTTTGTTACAGAAGTGGTCATGCTAATGAATACATTTGAAGTAAGTATCCAATAATTTGTATGTGTATGTGTGTTGTTGTAGGATTGCTGTGTAGGGTCCTATAAAGTTTTTTTTACAGGCATACCAGAACTTTGCATGCATTTTGCTTTTCATTGAGGTGTTTAAGAAAAGGTAATGAAATGTGCATGCCCTTAACATACAGAATTAATAGGTTCTCTTCTAACATACTTTTAACTATCATGCTGTCTTTCCTTGTTTCCCCATATTTTTTCCTTGCCTTCCCCCATCATGCAGTGGTGATAGCAGATTTACAGAACATATGGGTGAATCATTCCTTTGACATACAGGTGTGGTGCAAAGACCTCGACTGGCATCTTCTTTGGCTGTGAGCTGGTGAACTGGCTTATCCAAGTTGGCCTTGCTTCTGACCGTGGTGAAGCTGTGATGTACGGAGACAGACTGGCAAAAGGAGGAGTCATCCAGCATATTACCAACGAATTTGAATTTCAGGATGAGTACTTGTACTACCGTTTTATTCGTAAGAGATCCACAGTGACCAAAAGCCACTAAATTGGGCCCACTGAAGTCTAAAGCATTTTTTTCTTATGCAAATCATTGAATTGGGTGTTTCTCACTTGTAATGCAGATGAAATCTGGTGGTTCTTGTTCCACCTAAAGAAAATTTGTAGTAAATGGCCTGCTTTGAATGCTTACTAATGAAAAAATCTTTTATTTAATTATTTTAAGTAATGTAACTGGAAAACAAAGTAAGACGCTCACAGTTCAGTGATTTTTTCAATTTGAACGTAAGCAATATAAACCGATTCCTCAACCCCAATAAAACTGCACTTAGCTGCTGATGGCACGTAAAAAACTTTAAAACATTCTATATTAAGAATATTTCCCTCTCCTGGTGAAATCCTGAGCTCCCATTTAAGTTAAATGAGAGTTTTTCCTTTGACTTAATGGGACCACGATTCTCCCCTGCCACCCCTGTTACTTAGGACCCTTGCATAAAACCAGGAACTTTATGTTCATGGTTTTACCTCTCAGTTTATGCTGCTTATTCCTCCCTTGAAGAGACAGTCCTCTGTTTGTGGTGATGATAATTGCTGTGAAGATGATCACAATGTCAAGGAATTAGAACTGAGAAATGAGCAGATGAACAATTAACAAAGATCCTGGTTTTATACAAGTTTACCAAGTCTTAAAGAGATGTTTTTAATAAAACAAACAAACCAAACAAAACCCTAGAAACATCACAGAATATAATGAATTCTAAGTAGTTTGTTTTCCAAAGATTTTCTCTTAGGTGTTAGTAACTCTGCAAAGACAGAGTAATTAGCAAATAACACCTTCATCTTCAAACCCTAGAAGCAATTGCTACTCTTGGTGGGGTGGTAGATATTTAGTACCTCTCCAAATCAAACCCAAAACTTTGAACAAAGCATAAAACCTCTGAACTAGGTGTAATGTCTTTAAAATGCATGATCCAAAGAATCCTTGTTAAACTTCTGAATTTGGTTTTAGAATATCTAAGTATCTGAAAATTGTCTTTATCAGAGCTTTATTTCTTGGATACAAGATAATCAAATTCTAGTAAACCCCAGTAACCTCCCTAAAATGTTCAAATAGTTACTTGAATACTGTATGTTATATTCATATCTAACTTGAATGTACTGAAAGAGAGTTTGAGTCCATGTTATCTATAATAATTTGAAATGGCTAAAGCAGAACCCTGGAGTATGGAATAGCCCTTTTTACTGCCCTTTTAAAACTGCAACAAGAGCGCTAAATTGTTGCCATAAAATTTCTAATCACTAGTGTAATTGAAAAAACCAGAACAAAATCCTGCTTTGTTTCCTTATCTGGAGTAGCTGCATGTATAGAGCAATTTCCCTCAGCTCCCCACACCCTCCTTTTTTTTTAAAGACACAGATTTTACTTTTTATGTGGCCATTATCTGCTAGTAGTAAGAATAAAGTCGTTTTAACAGGATAAACCACAATACAAGGAGAAGTGACTTTACAGTAGCTACAATGTGGATGTTGCACCACATGCATGCAAGACTGACACTGAGAAAGCAATTCCTTTTTGCTGTCAAATATATAGTCTTATTGCACGTTAGTCTGCCGTGTGCATTGATGCAGACAGTGTCCTACTGTATGCTATACAAACTGATATTTTCTTTTTCCACAACAAAGAAACTGACATTTGTAACAGGCGGTGGATTAGCATAATCCGTGAGTGAAATGGATGGCATGTTTGTTACACTGCAACAGCTGAAAACAGCTGTGTCAAGCTATTTTGGATGAATTATAGATGTGTGTGTGTGTTAAGAGTAGAAGCAGTAAATATCTATGGCTTCTGAATGTTGCTACTTATCAATAAATCTATAGTTATTTTAAATTGTGGTTCTGATTTTTTATGTATTGTAATTTCATGGGTTACCTCAAGAGGGCAAACACTATAGGAAATACTTTTCTCTCTTTGTGAGGGACTTCTCTTCCTAACACTAGAGCCTTGAGAATCTTAATTTTTGCCATCTTTTAGTTCCCCCAATGCTGCACTTTAATTGGCTGGAGGGCTTGCTGTTGACTGTTGAAAGAAAACAATTAAGTGGAGACTATTGTTCTGTTCTCCTACCTGAGTTAATGAAGCGGCCAATCTAGCTGTGAAATATTTTAAGTGACTGAAGTCCTGTTAATTGGCTTCCTAAATTTGGTGAGTTCTCCATTCAAGAAATTGGCTTGTTAAAGTACCGAATATGCCCATTATCAGCTTAATAACATGGCATCTGTTGTACTCTTTTGTATTTAAGGTTAGTTAATTATGGGTGAACATCAGCTTTGGCAGTATAATTTGGCAGAAGTTTGTCCAAATTGCAGAAGGATAATTCAAATACTCTATAGAATGAAGCACTGAGCTCTAAATTTTTCTTTGCATCTGAAGAAGTAAGGTTCTTTTACCCACGAAAGCTTATGCCCAAATAAATGTTAGTCTTTAATGTGCCACTGGACTCCTTGTTGTTTTTGTGGATACAGACTAACACAGCTACCCCGATAGCTAACTTTTTCTTGTATGTTTCTAGCCCTTTCCAAAGGAAGCAGTGGAGAAATAGGGCATTTGTATTAGGTTTCACAATAGAAAAATATTAGATAATGTTTTTCAGTGAATCGTTTGTAAATAATCTTCCTCCTCTAATGTTTGAAAGTTGGGGGGGGGGTCTCTAAACAAAGTATGTGCAGAGGTTGCCCTCTAGTGGACACTTTAGCTTTCAGTTTAATATAGTTCCTTCTCTCCTTCCCTTATATTTTGGCCAGAGTCTTGTCTGAAAACTAAATGCCAGGGTGCATGACAGAAAAATACAGTAATATCCATCAGTTCACCCACTCCAGAATCTCGCACACCATCTACACTACATATCACTTTAGCCCAGGAAAGGGAAAGCGTTATAGAAACTACAGGGGAATAGCCAAAATGTCACTGCCATGTTGGAATCTAGGCTGCACACATAACGGGACATCCCCACTCATTATGAGCAGGTAGTAAGGTAGTCCAGTTTATGACTTGGCCTAATGTAGTGATGAATCAAGCACTATCATGTGGAAAAGTACAGTTCTTACTTCACAATCCTACCCACCACAGTCTTGGTGACTAAGGCTTGAGCTAAGTTCTGACCCAACAGCTTCTTTCACTACCTGAGTTTTAACATCAAGCTGTCCATTTGAGTGCCTTTCTGGAAGGTGTTACAAGATCACCGCCAAGTGGTATGACTGCCAAATGGCTTGCTGTCGAAAACACATTCTGTAGGAGCTGAGATGGAACTTAGCAAATCACTTGATTCAAAAATATCCTTTTGACAGTTTATGACCATTCTTTGTTTTACTGAACCTTCAGGAAATCTTGGGGGGGGGGGGCTAAGTGTTTGCTAGCACAGACACAGAAGAGTCACGGTCACCTTACTCAAACTTCTATAGAAAATGTTTTACCTACTGGCATTATTTGTAACGCCTCTGATCACTAAACCTAAAAGTCTGCATGTAAAACTTATCTTTTCAGTTTGCTTTGTATACTCCACTCAGTTTCAATTTCATCTTTTGTTTGTGGGCTCTTTCACATATGATGGAAAGGATACAGTTTACAAAAGAGTAACCCTGGATTTGTAAAACTACAAATCATCAAGGTGTCTAAATGTATTAGGTGGAATATCTGATATAACTTAGTTCTTGAAATGGACTACATAAAGATGACTATCACTTTGATGGGGGCAGGGGTGATACACAGTTGCTAGAATTCTGTAGCTCTTTGTATAACAACTACATACTGGATTCTTGATTTCATATAAAAAGGTGAGGACTCTGTCTACACTGCTAAGTTTTTTCAACAAAAGGCAATTCAGAAGGCCTTGAAGTAAGTGTGTGTGTGTGTGTGTGTGTGTGTGTGTGTGTGTGTGTGTGTGTGTGTGTGTACGTACGTACGTACGTACGTACGTACGTACGTACGTACGTACGTACGTACGTACACCAAAGAGGGAACAAGGGTAAGATGATGCACCCAATACTTCATTCTGTTAACATTACTAATGTGTGATAAAACAAACCAGTATAGAGACATTGGAGGGAGAGGTAACCTACTTTCAGGACCGGTATGCATTGTACATCGGAAGTAGCCCCTACACAGAGAAGCATCTACAAAGCTATTGTAAGGCTTTCTGGAGGCTCTGTCATAGCTAGAATCGTGATCACAATTTTAAACCGTATATTTAATTTTTAGGATTATAAAAAGTGTGTTGATCACTTCCAAAAGCTTCTTGCCATGGAAGTGGTGTTATTTCAAATACTTTACATTATGGGGGAAGGTTGAAGAGCCCCCCCACTTGGCAGGTGGTATTCACAGTAGCTGTGGGATACGAGGGTTTCCTCTGCTTGGATTTTTCATGCCTCTGCTAGGGGGTGTTCCTCCTAACACAAAGAAATATTACAAGAATGTTTTCTCACAGTATTTTGCTGACTAAAGTAGGTATTTGTTGCTAAATAATCAGATGTTAGTCTATCTCTATACAATTTTAATATATATGAATAATTGCAATTGAAAGTGTGGCCTGCACTCTATTTCTATTACACAGGCTTAGTTATAGGCACAGAAAAGCAACAGTTTTAAATGGAGAAAATATACAAATAGGTAAAGTTCTTCAAATTTATCCAGGAAAACTGGTGTTTTTTTTTTAATTCTTGTATAAATTTATCTGATATCTGTGCTAATACTGATTGCAGTTACTAACCAGTTACAGAACATTTAAACTGATTTTTAGTATGCCAGTAATATCACCAGTTATTTTATACATTCTATACTTCAGATTCTTTTAAGTACTTTCTCCTTTACAAGTCTACCATACCTTTTGCTTGATTCTGTATGAATGAAGTCAGAATCCTGCATCTGTACTTCCAGTCTCTTGCCAAGAATATGAAGGTAATGTTACAAATTCATCATGACTTTAATACAGAATCAAGGATTTAGCTTTGTTGAAATAAGACTTTAATAAATTAGCAGCTTTAGCAAGACAAGTTACAAATAACAAGGTGTTCATCTAAAGAAGAAAAGTTTGAAGAATCTCTATTTAAAACTGTCATGCTGTAAGAGTATGCACACTTCAGCTCTTTAAATACTCAGACCTATTATTCATTGTTCTTGTTAAATAGGCAATGATTCAGTAAAGATTATGAAAAACAATCCAGCGCTGTCTTGAAAAGTGCACTAGCAAAATTCATTTCAAAGTAATCATAGAGTAGTACATAAAACCAAAACACTTCTTTCTAAATAAAGGTTAGCAAATGTATAAGGATGTTAAAGCTTAAATGTTTTGTGGTAACTGGCAGGAAATTTTGTATTGCTAAGATACCAAACACTCATTACCTTAAAGCAACTTGAAAGTCTAAGCTATATTAACATATTTCAGTACAACTTACTTATTGTCAAGTTGAAGCTGTAATTTGGTTTTAAAATGGCAGATTACTTTAGACAGACACATACTCAATGTGTTAATTTGAAGGTTAACTTGTCATCCATAATTGTGGAAGTGGCAATGCAACTGTAAAGTACATGTATCCTATTAGAGTCATACTAGATTGAGCTATAGTCTATCCTAGTGTACAACTGTCATGAAAACTTATTGCTGACAAGTAAAATATTTTTCTTAGTGTGGCAACTGTACAACTGGAGGATTATTAACAGAGTTAAAATAAGTATTGGTGCTGCGACATTTGTTCTGCAGGGAATAAAATAATCTCAAAGGATAATGATGCGTAATAGTGGCTTCTCCATTTTAGAGAGTCCTCACTTGTCCATTTTAATTCAGACAGTGAAATTATGCTGTGATGACCAACTTGAGTAACACTTCTTGAATATAAAATCTACATGCATATTCACAGAGTGAGTTATTCAAATCAAAGATGCACCGAATTAAAATCTTAATCATACAATAACCAAGCATTTCAATACCTACTATTTAGTTGTTAATCAAGTTGCTTCTAACTGGAATGTCAGCTAGTTGTCATTCTTTAGCCAAGTGTCATTTAAAGGCAAAACTATTCCCTACCTTTGAAAATCTTTCTTGTTTGATCATTATCACAAGCCTGTTGGCCAGCATGTATAAGATGCTAAATGCCTAATAATCAATGAAAAATTACTTTTGGAAAATAAGATTTGATCTCTAGAGCTATACAACTACAAGGGATGATCATCACCAAGACCAAACTCCCCTGTATTTGATTTATACTCTTAGGCAATATGTGTTGATTTCCTCTTCCACACACTGTGAAAAAAGGTTAACAGCTTGGTTAACATCAAGACATTGATTTTGCAGGATTGATTCCATCTTGTTAATTTTCTCTTTCTCCAACTTCCGTATCTGTTCCAGCATCTCTTTACCCTTTTCCTACAAAAACAAAAAAATATATTTCCCAATGAAACTCTAACAGCACTGTACAGTTTAAAACAAAGTCTTGCTATAGTCAATCATCTTCCTACTTAGGCTCTTGTACCTGTGCCCGTAACAACAATCAATGCTGTCCAGTTTGTCTAGGTTACATAGTGTTCTTGCTCAGGTGCGCTGTCCCTCATACAGTATTTTGTCCCATCTACCTACAACTTGCAAACTTTTAGTGTGAGGTGCTGGAATGGTAAAAATAAAAGGTTCTTCAGTGCTTTCAGCAGCAAAACTTAATTGTGCAGAAGTGCCTTTTTAGAAATGGGGGGGGGGGGGTATTTAGATTCTGAATAGCCCTGTCTTTGGATGGCATCCATTTTTGGACTGAAAGTTTAAATAAATTCTAGGCTCTACTTCAACAAAACCAGTGACCTTTTAGAAGTCAGCAACTAGCCTTCTTGCTCCACAAAAAATAGGCAATTATGCTGATGAGGAAAACGGGGCCTGTAATTCTCTAAGGTGGTAACAAAAAGGAAATGGGGCTTGTGTCACATCATATAATCTTGAGCTGCCCTGAGCAGCCTTAAACAAAACAGTGATAAAAGCCTGAGCCCCCCGTAGGCTGCAGCCTTGCCCATTGCTGTCATCAGCTTATCTGTGCTGATGGAAATTAGGGCTCCCGCTACTCCTAATGTAAATATAGTCACAGTGTGGCAGAGCTGTACGTTGTACTAATGCAGTAAGCATGCTTTGATATCCTCATCTGTGGCTGGTGTGCTTACTGCTCCGCTGCTTCAAGTTTCTTGTGAGGATGTATTAGTGGGACGGTGTCACCAGGAGCTACAACTGGAGCCTGACTAAAGATGGTATGAAAAGGAAGGGAAGACAACTGGATTTAGGAGTTAAAAACAGCAGAGAGAGGAAACAGAAGAGTCAGGAAATCTAGAAAAATGATTGGCTTGATGCCACATCCTTGGCAATTAGACCAAAAGAGCTGGCAGGAGTGATAGGGAGGGCCCAGCCAGAGAGAAGCCAATCACACTATTCTTGGTAATAAATACTCCAGGATTTCTGTATTTAGCATCTATTTTCCAATAATACTTGGTGAAAACCAGAGGTCCCCATCTCCCTCAGAGTCAAAACATCCCATAATATTTATCCCTACTCCCCTTTCATCATTATAGTTTGAATTAGCTAAGGTAGCAAC